>NC_142948.1:34770519-34790519 GCF_046866305.1 Octopus bimaculoides | reverse complement strand
CAGCACCACCACCACCGCCATCACCAACAACACCAGCACTACCATTGTCACCACTACCACCACCATCACCACCACCATCACCACCACCATCACCACCACCAGCACCACCACCACCACCAGCACCACCAGCACCACCACCAGCACCACCACCACCACCACCACCACAGCCACAACCAGCACCAGCATCAGCACCATCACCAACAACACCAGCACTACCATTGTCACCACTACAACAGTCAGCACCACCACCACCACCATCACCGCCACCATAAACACCACTATTACCATTACCACCACTACCCCCACCTTCAATACCACCACCACCACCACCACCACCACCACCACCACCACCACCACCACCACCACCACCACCACCACTACTACTGCTATCACCGCCACTACCATCTCAGCCACTACCGCCACCGCCACCACTACTACCACCATCACAATTACCACCACCACAACCACCCTCACCACCACAGCAACTACCACCGTGACCACAACCGCCACCACCACCACCACCACCACTACAATCACATCCTTCACTGCCACAACCACTATAACCACCACCATCGTCAACAACAAGAGCAACAACTGCGACAACAACGACCGACGTCAATACTATCACCACCACCACCACCACCACCACCACCATCATCATCATCAATAACAACAACAAAAACAAGATTGTGTCCAAGTTACCAAGACTAATCCTTTCCGACAAGTCTGTTGAATTGCTTTCCCCAACGTAACCACACCACCACCAATACTACCACCACCATCACCAATACTACCACCACTACCACTACAGACACATTGTTGTTAGTCAATACTTTCTATTACAGTACTATAAGCGCTGCGCACACACTTACCCCTCCCTGTCCTCTCCACCCATCCACCTTGCTATTGCCTCCCCTTTCACCTCAATGGTCGACAGGCTTCAGGGAATGGAGAATAAGGAAATTGGTTTAACTACCTACACTAACATTGAACTCAGATTTTCTTTCGAAAAATAAGCAGATAAAACATCTTTCGTTTAATCATTATCCTCATCACCACCGGAAACAGTATCAGTAGCATCGCTATTATTATTGTTGTTGTTGTCGTCGTTGTTGTTGTTGTTGTTGTTGTTGTTGTTGTTGTTGTTATTATTATTATTATTATTATTATTATTATTATTATTATTGTTATTATTTAAGGCGGGGAGCTGGCTGAGTCGTTAGCACGCCGGGTAAAATGCTTCGCGGTATTTCTTCTGCTGCTGCTGCGTTCTGGGTTCAAATTCCGCTGAAGTCGACTTTGCCTTTCATCATTTCGGGGTCGATAAATTAAGTACCAGTTGCGTACTGAAGTCGATCTAATCGAATGGCCCCCTTCCACCATGTTTCAGGCCTTGTGCATATAGTAGAAAGTATACATATATATATAGATGATACGCAGCCGCTGCTGTATCATGTTGTTTTTTTTACTATTTTTATACTATATGTAATAGTATGATATGGAAATGTCGGCAACTAACAGAAACAATTGTAGTGTTTTGTGATTAAAGCCGGTTCATTTCATCTTCCCGTTTGTCAAATTTGTATATATATATATATATATATATATATATATATATATAGATATATCTATATATATATATATATATATATATATATATATATGTATATGTATATGTATGTATGTATGTATTTTATATATGCGCACACATATCCCTACGCATATATATGTGTGTGTATGGGGGGGGCGGTATGTATATGATCTGTTAACAAACAAACATTTAGCTTGAGACAAATGTATGTGGTGCGGCTGTCTATGAGCACATTTGTGGTGGGGTGTTGCGTTTGTTTTTTAACTTACAAGTTGAACAGATTAAATAAATTTTCGACAGTTTGGAAGTTGATTCTTTGATCATTCACCAATGAATAAATAAAAGCAAACACACATATCCAACCCCGCCACACACATACACACCTTTTCTAACTCTCTCTCTCTCCTTCTCTCTCCCCCTTTCTCTCCCCCTTTCTCTCCCTCTCCTCTACATATATCTATACTATATATTGATCTAACAGCACGCTAGCCGTTTCAATATTTTTCTGAACAGCTCATCGGAGGTCGGAACATTTCAACTACCAATGGTAGTCTATACAAAATATATTGAAAACGGTCGCGTGCTGTTAGGTGGATGAGTTGAAAAAGAGAATAGAAGAATGAAAGAATATATACCATTCAATATCTTACTTGGTTTAACTCGTCTACTTCATTTTATGGTCAAGAATTACATACAAAAGGATGTGTGTTGTGTATACACATCTATCTATCTATCTATCTATGTCTGTCTGTCACTATCATGTGTATATATATAGAGAGAGATAAATACACAATGAAACAAGATAGATAGCTTGATAGATAAATAGACAGATAGATATGCATCCATATGTATGCACACACACACGCACACATACACACATATATATATATATATATATATACATATACATACATACATACATACATATATATATATATATATGCATATATATATATATATATATATATATATATATATATGCATATTCACACACACACTTATTCACTCACACACACACGCATACACACACTCAAAAGAAATGAGAGATAAAAAAACTAAACAAGAAATGTTAGAAAAAAATGACCAAAAAAAAAATAATGAAAAGACAAAACTAAAGCGCTTTAACCTGTCTTTTCCATTTTCGTCAGAAATACCTACCAGATCACAGAAACTTTGGAACCTTAGAATCATTCCCTTAAACCTTTAAAGCTCGAAAATCTTCAGGAAATACACCAGAAATTCTACACCGTTTGTGGTATGACGATCAACACATTTTTAATGGCCGGATGGATAATATGTCGGAATAGAAAATAGAATCCTGAATTTTCTTTAACTTATCAGATATGTGGGAAAGGCTTGTTTCGGCGCTGGCGTGGTTCCGTTATTAAGAATCTCGGTTTGTAACCGCGTGGTTTCAGGTTCAGTCCCATTGCGTGGCACGTGTTATAACCCCGGGCCGACCAATGTCTTATGAGTGAATGAGTGAATTTGGTAGATGGAAATTGTCTAGAAGCACGTCCGGTACGTTTTTGGTTATCTCAACCCCATTAAAAAATTGCCATTAAAATATTGAGTTACCTCTCCACTAAAAAATTGAGTTTATGTGACGACAAGAGATTGGATTCGAAGAGTTAGATCCTTTTGATTCAATACTTCAACACATTGTTGACTTTAGGCCTCTTCAATAGGCAGGGTAGGATTTATTATAAAAATGTTATTAGATTCAATAAGAGGTTCAATTTTTTCACTTTTCATATTTATTAATTTATAGTTTTTTGTTTTGTTGAGTATTTAACAATTTCGGTCTGGTTTCAAATTCAATAAATTAAGTACCAGTGAAACACTGGTGTCGATGCAATCGGCTAGTCCACCTTCCCCAAAATTTCAGGCCTTGTGCCTTTAGTAGAAAGGATTATTAGGAATTGTATAAAAAGGTTGTTGGAATATTTTGTGTATTCTAGAAGTGTAACCAATTTGTTACAGATAAATTTTAACGACAAAATCTTACATAGACCCCCAAAGGTCAATGAACGCCGGGTGAGAACCTTTGATGTAAAGAATTCTTTTGAATACCATGAAATTAGAGATTCCGGTTAGTCTGTTGTAGAGAATTTGTTTTATAGATAAATTAGTTTTAGCATATTTATTGCGCGTGATTTAAAAACATTAACCAGAAATAATTATCTGATGAAGCGGATTGACGAACGTAGAGGCAGTTAAGTTAGTGTTAACGTATTTACTACAGGGAATAGTAAAAGCTTACGAGTAATAATTATGTAATGAGAGAGATGTAAGAATAAATATTAACAAGTAGAAAAAAGAAAGAGAAAGGCTAAGAGAAAGATAGACAGAAATGCACACCCAGAGAGAGAGAGAGAGAGAGAGAGAGAGAGAGAGAGAGATAGAGAGGAAGAGAGAGACATAGATAGATAGATATTTAGAGGGAGATAGAGTGAGTGAGTGAGTGAATAAGTGAGAGAGAGAAAGAGAGACATAGATAAATAGATAGAGATAGATAAATAGGGAGAGAGAGAGAGAGAGAGAGAGAGAGAGAGAGAGAAAGAGAGAGAAAGATCAGATAGATAGATAGATAGACAGATAGACAGATAGACAGATAGAGAGAGTGAGTGAGAGAGAGAGAGACATAGATAGATAGGTAGATAGATAGATAGAGAGAAATACACAAAGAAAAAACAAACGAACCGATAACAGCCATGTTAGTGATAATCTATAACAATAGAACAGGTGTGATTAAACATTTTAATTTTAATATATTTTCATAAATATGCAAGATGGATTGTGTGATTACATTACATAATTGTAATTATATCATGTTCATGCGAAGCGGTGTGGTTAAGAAGCTCATTTTGCAATTAGGTGGTTCCGGGTTCAGTCCTCCTGCGCACTACCTTAGGAAAGTGTTTTCTACAAATAGCCATCGCCCGACTAATGTCGAAAACTTGGTCGGTAGCAGGGAAACTGTGCAGAAGCTCTTCGTGTAGCATTACCTTCACGTTTTCTTTCTACTTGTTAATAGTTATTTATACATCTCTCTCATTACATAATTATTACTAGTTAGCTTTTAATGTTCCCTGGAATAAATACGTTAACACTAACTTAACTGCCTCTATGTTCCTCAATCCGCATCATCAGATAATTATTTCTGTATGTGCGTATCGGTGTGTGTGTGTGTGTGTGTGTGTGTGTGTGTGTGTGTTTGTATCTTTGTATGTCAATATTTGTCTAGGTAAGGCGACGAGCTGGCAGAAACGTTAGAACGCCGGGCGAGATGCTTAGCGGTATTTCGTCTGCCGTTACGTTCTGAGTTCAAAATTCCGCCGAGGTCGACTTTGCCTTTCATCCTTTCGGGATCGATAAATAAAGTACCAGTTACGCACTGGGGTCGATGTAATCGACTTAATCCGTTCGTCTGTTCTTGTTTGTTCCCTCTATGTTTAGCCCCTTGTGGGCAATAAAGAAATAAGAAACGTTAGCATGCCGGGCGAAATGCTTTGCGGTAATTCGTCTATCTTTACGTTCTGAGTTCAAATTCCGCAGAGGTCGATAAATTATCGGAATCGATAAATTAAGTACCAGTTGCATACTGGGGTCGATCTAATCGATGCCCCCCTCCCCCCAAAAAATTCGGGCTTTGTGCCTAGAGTAGAAAAGAATATTTATCTAGCTCCAACACTGCTTGACAACCGATGCTGGTTTGTTCATGTTTCCGGATCTTAGCGGTTACGGCACAGAGTGACCGCTAGAACAAGAACCCGATTTTGGAACCAAACCCTTATTGGCATCATTCATTAATTGGATAATTGAAATTATCTTACTTCATCGAGGCTTCATAAGAAAGATCGCTGACATGGTGACTCGATCTGCTATAAATAGCAACCAAATCTCTTCATCGTCATAACATATTCCAATTTTCAACAACTTAGAAAAATACAATACCATATTAATGCTCCAAGAAGAAGAAGAAGGAGGAGGAGGAGGAGGAGGAGGAGGAAGAGGAGGAGGAAGAAGAAGAAGAAGAAGAAGAAGAAGACACAGTAAAAGAAAATTAATTCTTGACTGTAATCAGAAAAATAATACCTGCAGCAAGGAAATAATGACACAAACAACGACGGCAGAGAAAGCTACAATACAAAACTTCAACAACAATAAGACAAACATAATGATGCGCGTGCGATATTTTAATACCGATGGGAAGCGACAAAGAAGTCAAGCATGGAGACGGGAAGCAGATATCACCCCATCGAAGAGTTACTTGATCAATTATATTAAGAACGACGCTGCACTGAAGCGTTGAAAATACACCACGGAAGCTATATTTATATGAAAAATATATTAAAAATGGAGTTATTAGCTCGGTGTAAGCAACTGAGCCAGTGTCAAATTAAAATAACCATCTGTAGTTCATGTTTAACGTCAGTACAGCGTTGACAGGCAAGATACTGCGGTTTTCGCCCGAAATGAAATCCAGCACGCACGCACGCACACACTCACACACACACACACACACACACACACACACACACACACACACACACACACACACACACACGTATGTACATAGTGGCACTAAAGTCGCGTACCACCCTAATCATCACATTTTTTACTTACAAGAAATAACAAATTTGACGATGTTAAGGAAAATATTTTCACTGGTGCGAGATTTTTGCGCCACCCTGTGTGGGCGTATGTATGTATGTACATATGTATGTGTGTGTGTGTGTGTATGTGTGTGCATATATATATATATATATATATATATATATATATATATATTTGTACCTATCTATCTCTCTATAGATGCATACATACATATATATAAGCAGATACATGCATTTATACATACGTACAAAGCTTCACAGATAGATAGATAGATAGATAGATAGATTGATTGATGGATAGATAGACAGAGAGAGAGAGAGAGAGAGAGAGAGAGAGAGAGAGACAGACAGACAGATAGTGAGTGACATAGATCGATCGATAGATGGATAGATAAATTGATAGATAGAGCTAGATACATAGAAATAGAGAGGGGAGAGAGATACAGAAAAAGTGAGACATCTTTTGAAGGCACTCCACACTAATCGATACAAATATAACATCAATAAATTCACTTTATATTATTTTATCATTCAATCTTTCAATCTTTTTATTTATTTAATAATTTCCACTTTTATCTTCCATATTTCATTTTCCGTCTGACAAAAAAACATTTCAACTACAGTAGATTCAGCAACCATGTAAACATAGATGATAACGTACATACATGTACATACATACATACACACACACACACACACACACACACACACACACACACATATATATATATATATATACATGTATATATGTGTGTGTATGTGTCATTGCGTGTGTGAACATGCGTGCATATATATATATATATATATACATATACACACATGTATGTATATGTATATAAATATACCTACATACACACATGTATATTTGGTATATATGCATGTATATGTATACGTGTGAGTGTTTGTGTCTGTGTATGTTTATATCACGTCTGTATCTGTGTGTATAAAATTAGTCTACACAAATATGACAACCAAAATTTGAGCTTTGGTGTGAGAGTTCACCGTCAACAAATTCGTTGAAGTTATACGTCGTCGGTGTTTTGTTATGTATATTGTTTATCGCAGCATCAAATCATAAATTGACGTTAATTATGTATTACAAAGACGATAAGATTAAAACATGCTTACTAACAAGACAACGCATGCATGTAAACAGCAGAACACGTTATAAATTACCAATGTAATTATAATGTGACTGTAAAATTTATAAAACAGCTACAACACACTCTCGTACGCTCACCATGCATTTACAACAAAAAGGCGTAGATGCAAAGCACTACATAGCATAAAAGAAATTTGCATGGAAACATATTAGGAGAAAATACATCTACACCTTTTAGAATTCTATTCTGAGAAAGGTGATTGGTTCTATATTGATTATCAGATAATATGGAACTTTAACGGCCGAATTTTAGCCGTAAAGTCTGCGCATAATCTATCTATCTATCTATCTATCTATCTATCTATCTATCTATCTATCTATCTATCTATCTGTCTGTCTGTCTGCCTATCTGTATGTCTGTCTGTCTGTCGAATGGCACGCGCGCACATGTATCTTAGCTGCTGGAGTTAGGATAGGTCAATTGTTGTGCAGATGATCCCTGTTCAGGTAGAACCACATGCCAAGGGTTGTAGTCTTATCTCCAGACAATAAGCCTGTCCGTTTCTTTTATTGCAAGGTCAGTTTTGGAGAGTCTTAGATTTTTGAGATTATCTCCGCTCTCTAAAGGAGATTGGAAATAGATTCCACTAGAGATTTATATACATACATACATACACGCAAGAATGCATTCATATATACATGCATACATACATACATACATATATATATATATATATATATATATATATATATATATATATATACATATATATATATATATATGTATATATATATATATATATAGTTGAAATTTATAGAAAGATAAAAGACGAAGAAAGGTGTAATGAATAACAAGCGAGTATATTAGCAACATCAACAACAACCACAACAACAATTGCCATTTCTACGATTTAAAGACATCATCAATATTTTTTATCAATATATCATTAGTTTGTTATTTAATTTACGAATTTGTTTTTAATCAATTATTTACTTCCATATCGTTAGTTTATTTCATTTCTATCTCCAGATTATTTTTTTTTGCGTTTCTTTGTCTTTCTGTTAATTTTTTTTTCGCCGTCTTTTATTTATTCATTATCGTAATTACTATTGTCTTCGTCGTCGCTGTCATCGTCATTGTCTCAACGTCACCATTGTTTTCTTGTTGTTGTTGTTTTTATGGAGTTTGTTGTTATTTGAAAAAGTTTTGTACTTATTAATCACGTTTGTCTGATTTTTGTTTATGCTTCTCTTTGTTTCTGTCTGTCTGTCTGTCTGTCTGTCTGTCTGTCTGTCTGTCTGTCTCTATCCTCCCTCTCCCTTCTCTCTTCCCCTCCTCTCACTCATTTCTCTCTCTCTCTCTCTCCCTCCGTTGCGGTATTTCATTCGGATTTACGTTCTGAGTTCAAACGCCGCCGGTGGTCGTCTTTGCTTTTCATCCTTTCGGGGTTCGATAAAGTAAGTACCAGTGAAACAATGAGGTCGATTTAATCGACTGAATCCCAAGGAAATTACTCAAGAACACAACACACAGCCCGGTCTAGCACTCGAACTCACAACCTCACGATTGTAAGCTCGACGCTCTAACCACTGAGTCATGCGCCTTCACAAACACACACACGCACACACACATACATATCTATAACTATCTATCTATCTATCTATCTATCCATCTATCTATCTACACACACACACACACATACATGCAGATAGATAGATAGGTAGAGAGAGGGAGCGAGAGAGAGAGAGAGAGAGAGAGAGAGAGAGAGAGAGAGAGAGAGAGGAGTGTGTGTGTGCGTGTGTCAGACAAATGCGATTAATAAATAAATAACTTTCTCAAAGTGGAATAAGTAATTTCGCAAGACAGAGCGAAACGTCAGGGTTTTCTTCTGCCTCGGTACAAAATAATTTATTCCACTTAATGAAAATGTGAAATATCGTCGTATGAAGGACTCACATTTGAGTGAGAGTGAGAGTGTATGTCAATACTTGACATTTATTTGTAGGTTAGAAGGAAAGGAAAGGAAAGGGTGGGAAGGGTCTTTCTTTAATTTGTCTTTTGAAGCAGCCACCATCCGCAGGGGACCAATCAAATGTAGGATCCTAACGAAATGCAGGATAGCAGACAGATGTTAGGTAATATGCAAATGTGGGATAACAGTGTAGAATAATGGCCAATTGTGGGATAACAAACAAATGTGGGATAATAGACAAATTTGGGAAAGTAGATAGATATGAGATAATAGAAAAATATAGGATACTAGCGAAATGTGGGATACCAGACAATATGAGATAGCAGAAATATTGGATAACAAGTGTAGGACAACAGTTAGAATGGGATAAGAGACAAATGTGGGATAACAACCAAGTATGGGATGGAATACAGTCAAATGTGGGATAACAGCCAAATGTAGGTATAAAAGCCAAATGTGGGTATAACAGCCAAATGTGGGATAGCAGTCAAATGTGGGCTAACAACCAAATGTGAGAAAACAGCTAAATGTAGGATAACAGCCAAATGTAGGTATAACAGCCAAATGTGGGATAACAGAGACAAATGTGGGATAACAACCAAATATGGGATAAGAGCTAAATGTGGCATAACAGCGAAATGTGGGTTGGATAACAGTCAAATGTGGGGTAACAGTGAAATGTGGGATGGATAACAGTCAAATGTAGGAAAGCAGCCAAATGTAGTTATGAAAGCCAAATGTGGGATAATAACTAAATCCAAGTATAACAGTCAAATGTGGGATAACAGCTAAATGTAGAGTAACAGCCAAATATGGGATAGCTGACAGACGACCGCAGTACAATATTTCTCAGATAATGAACGTACCTCCGTACGTAAACCATAAATATTTTGACCGCAACCAGTGTCACCATTACCACCTTCGCTACCACCACCATCGCTGTCTCTAGAGCTCTCATTATCACTGCCACCACAACCATCCCACGCACCACTGTTGCTACCGCCAATACCACACCTCGAGCGTTAACAACATCAACAACACTGCTCCAATCAGTATCAAAAACACTGCTACTAACACCACCACTACACAGTCACTGCAATACTACTACAACTACTACTACCCCTCCCCACCACCACCTGCTGCTACTGCTGCTGCTACTGCTGCTGCTACCAAAACCTTTATCACCACCAGCACCACGTAATCATATTCACACTAATAACTCTTTCACATTCAATGTCTCTACCGCCACCATCACCACCACCATCGCCACAACCAACACCACAACTACCTCCACCGCCGCCGCCACAACCACAGTCACCACCACCACCACCACCACCACCACCACCACCACCACCACCAGAAATCTGTATGTTATGCACTCTGTAGCATTGGTGTACCGTAGCCAATATATATTGGAGACATTTATTCCAAGCCATCTGCACCGAATGACCCACTTCCCTCCTCCCCTCCCTCCCTTCTTCCTGCTCCCCAAACACACAACCAATATATATGTATATATATATATATATTGCACTTTATGTCTTTGCTATTGTGGATTCTAAGAACGGTGTTTAGCTACGGTGTTGCTGTTAATGGGACGGATGGTTGTTAATGAGGAGAGATGGGAGAAAGAGAGAGAGAGGGTGAGAGAGTGAATGAGAGAAAGAAAGAGAGAGAGAGAGAGAGAGAGGGTGAGAGTGTGAATGAGAGAAAGAAAGATAGATTAGAAAGGTAGATAGATAAATAGATAGATAGACGAGTATGCAACAATATAGATATATTCATATGCATATATAGGTATATATATGTACATATATGTATACATAAATAGATATTTTTCTCTCTCTCTTTCTCTCTGTGTGTACATATATATATATATATATATATATATATATATATATATATATATATATATATATATATATATATATATATATATATCAGATAATATAATAAATGCGAAAACTAATTTGTGTGTGTCAGTGTGTCACACTTGGATCTCCTCTCTCAGTATTCAATGACGCTTCTACTATTCCTCGTGCTGGGGTGAGAATAATAGTAGGCATAGAGATGGTGAGGGCAGTGGCGAAGACAGAGAGAGAAAGAGAGAGGGGGGGGGGAGAAAAAAGAATGAAAGGAAGAAAGAAAGAAAGAAAGAGGGAGACAAAGAGAGACAAAGAAATTTAGGGAGAGTTGATGATGTTTTATTAAAAGCAGTAGTAGTCTACCGAATTCCTTCACAAGGCTCTACTGGAAGACACTTGTCGAAGGTGCCACGCACTGTGACAGAACCACCAACTCTACCATATGACCACAACCACTCAAAAGCTTCCACTAATTTCCCCAACTCTCCACCACTGCAACCAGTGCCGTTAACCTCAACAACACTACATCCTTCCGTGACAGCCACCACGAAAATCATCACCACCACTTTCAAAACTAGCAGCAACAACGCTAACACAACTACCACCACTATAGTCATCTCCACCACCTCCACCACCACTACCACCACCACCACCACCACCACCACAGGTACCAGAACTAGCACCGTCACTACAACCATACCACAAACGCCACTACCCATACTACGCCAACAACCACAAGGATTACGAACCAAAAAACCATCACCATCACGACGACGACGACGACGACGACGACGACGACCACCACCACCACCACCACCACCACCACCACCACCACTATCATTGCCACCACCGTCACTACCTCCACCTTCATTGCGATCACCACCATCACCATCACATCTACTATCACTACCACTACCACTATCACGAAAACCACTACCACCACTACCATGCCACCACCACCACCACCACCACCACCACCACCACCACCACCACCAACACCACTATCAGCAAGATTACTGCCATCGCCACAACCACCTTCGCCACTACCACCACCACCACTACCACCTCCACTACAGCAGCGAACTGGTCCGAAAAGTGTTGATAGATGTCAAGCAGCGTGATGGTGACACTGTTGGCAACTACCATTGGCATCGCTAATAAATGGTGCTCATTAAATATATAGCAACCCCCCCTTCAACAATGTATGTGTGTGTGTGTGTGTGTGTGTATACATACATGCATGCATACATGCATACACACACACACACACACACACACACACACACACACACATATATATATATATATATATATATATATATATACATACATATGTCTGTGTATATATATATGTGCATAGACACGTGTAAATACACACACACATATATATTATATATATATATATATACATATATATATATATATATTGTGTGCGTATGTATATATATATATATATATATATATATATATATATATATATATATATATATATATATACAAACACACAATATGTATGTATGTATGTATCTCTCTCTCTCTCTCTCTCTCTCTCTATATATATATATATATATATATATATATATATATCTCCATATCTACATGTATACATATATATAATATATATATCTGAATATATATATATATATATATATATATATATATATATATATATATATATATATATATATGTATGTATGTATGCATGTCCGTGTGTGTGTGTGTGTGTATGTTTGTACTTACGCATATATAAACGTACATTCCTCTATGTGTATCGATGTATGAGTGAATATGAAATGATTCGCACTCAGAAATAGAAAAAATACAGACATATACGAGAAGTACGCGGAAACACGCTGTGGGACGCGCCCGTTGTAGTTCAGGCTTCCACCGCTAGAAGCCACTTGATGCGACCTTCAGGCATCAGTCTGCTGACCAGCGCCGTTAATGCTTTGCGCTCATCACTAACTACCACTTATCCGAATTTGTGGGAACTATGCACTGCCCTTTAATCCGAGGAAGGATTAAGCCAGACAAAAATTGCACACGTTCGACATGGAGACGCACACACACACACACACAAAGACCTATCAAATTATTGATACTCGACTGAAAAATCTAGTTCAGGAATATCAAAATGGAAACTCTCTGCAATTTTAAAGAAGTAGCAAACAGAAACATTGAAGGAAAGGGAAAAATAAAACGACGGTGATTACCAGAAATGTTCCAAGGCTTCAATGTCAAGCAGAGAGTAGCGGAGTTGTTTTTAACGAAGAAAATTAAAGAGAAAGGCACGTCAGAGTTCGTAACAGAAAGTGGCTTACTGGAATACTATTTGTGTGTGTGTGTGTGTGTGTGTGTGTGCGCATGTACGTGCATGCTCGCTCGTACGTGCGTGTGTGCTAGAAAGAATAAGGTGTTCGGAAAATGTAGAGTATGAGCATGTGTTTTGATGAGTTACTGCTCGGATACATACATGCATATTCACACACACACACACACACACACACACACACACACACACGCAAATATACATATGCAAATATGCACATACATAAAAACATACATATATAATCGCACATACGTACATATAAGCATACATATATGTATATGTATATATATATATATATATATATATATATATATATATATATATATATATATATATATATATATATATATATATACATAGACATATATACATATATGTATACACACACTCACATATATATATATATATATATTTATATATTTATACAAAATCACACATATATGTATACATACATATAGACATTCAATTATATCTCTACATATATGTATATTTCTCCCTCTCCCTCTCTCTGTGTATATATATGTATATATATATATATATATATATATATATATATATATATATGTATATATATACATATATATATGCTTCAGTCATATGATGTATAATAAATATCATATACATCATATATACACCACGTATATGTATGCATGAGTATGTATATATATATATATATGTAGGTATGTATTTGTGTGTGTGTGTGTGTGTGCGGGGTGCATTTCATTTTAAATATATATAACAAAAATCTCTCTTTTCCACTGTCCAACCATTTGTCTTCATTATAATTAATTGAATTACCTCTGAAATATCAATACTTTTTTTCTTCTTCATAGGGTTATCTCTTAAAAATAATTTATAAAATGTAATATTACTGTAATATTTCTAAAACACCATCACACACACACACATACACATTCACGCACATACACGTACAATACACATACACTTGCAAGTATGCATACGCAGAGATATACACAGCTACACACACACACACATACACACACACACATATATATGTATATGCATATCAGTACATATGTGTATATATATATATATATATATATGTATGTATATATAGGTGTACTGGTGTGTGTATATGTGTATATATTGGTTAATAAGATATTCATATATGTATATGTTTGTATGCACGCATATTTACATACACACATACTCACACACACACACATGAGCATATATATGTATGTGCGTGTGTGTATGTAAATATGTGTGTACAGTAAATACACACACACACACACACACACACACACACACATATATATATATATATATATATATATATATATATATATATATACATATATATATATATACAAAATATATATATATACATATATATATATATGTATATATATATATATATATATATATATATATATATATATATATATACATACATTATATATAAATATAAATATATATATATATATTTATACATATGTATATATATAAGTATATTTATATATATATATATATATATATATATATATATATATATATATATATATATATACACACATATATATATGTTTCGGGAGACACTTCTGAACAAAACTGGAAATGAAATGTACTAGATAAGGCTTTCCTTTTAATTATAGAATTTTCACAGAACATGGGATAGAGTCACCTTCCATCATCACCATCACCTCCACCATCATCATTATCACTATCTTTTAACCACTCCCTTAATGAACTCTCCGCTCCAACTACCACCACCACCACCACCACCACCACCACCAAAACCACAAATAACAACTACAAGAGCAACAACATCATCATCAACCACAATAACAACAACGACACCACCACTGCCGCCGCCGCTACGACAACTTCCCTCCCCCCACCAGTGTCAATACGTGGCCCTCTTCTACCACCGCCATTTAATTAAATGTAAGTCAAAAATACAACATTAAAAAAAAATTCTAATACAGAAGCGAAAAGCACTCATGAGATGGACCAAATATTTTGCTGAGGTTCCGTTAATGAATGTAGATAAAACCCCGTTGATCTCAAACGGGGTCCTTATTGTCCTAAGGGAGTCCCTATAAGGCGTTGTCTTTTAAATTTATGTGCAATATAAATTGCTTTTGATTTTTCAATACATCAAATATTTTAACAAAGTTTTTTTAAGTACAGTTTTTAATAATAAAAAATACAATAGGATGTTTTTTTAGACATTATAAGGCTCCGGGGGTTCACCGGAGTAAAATATGGGTCAATGGATGTGGTGGTTGTGGTAGTTGTGGTTGTGGTGGTGGGGTGCTCCATAGATAAAGAACAAATCGTTGGAAACTGTTGTTGTAACCCCAAATTGTTTAGAAATATTTGTTGAGAAGACGATGGCTTTGTAGATAAAAATGATCGCTGAAGATCTGCAATTGACGACGATCAATAGGTGACAGTGGTGGTGGTGGTGGTGGTGGTGGTGGTGGTGGTGCTTGTGGTTGTGATGTGCGTGCGTGTGCGTTGGGTGTGTGTATTGGTGTGTCCATTATTGGAGCGGAACGATGCTGGCTGGAGAAGAAGGTGAACCAATCAACAGTTGTTTCACATTGTTTGCATTTTCTTTTCCATTCTCTAACCAAGCCTCCAAAATTTCACTACACACATATTTACACACCTATGCATATTTACACACACGTATATGCACACACATATAGATCCGAAATAACAAAGAACATTCTCTTATTCAACTCCAGAACTTTTCAACTAAGTCACATATATATATATGTAAAAGATAAATTTTCTGTAAAAATACCATTCATCTCTGAAACGAGATGAAAGCGCCAAATAAATGATTACCGAAAACCCCGACTATCTCCCTCTGCTTAATATAAAAATATATATATATATACACCGAACCTGGAGCTTAACTATGCTCTATCTATTTATCTATCTACCTATATATATATATATATATATATATATATATATATATATATATATGTATGTATGTATGTATGTATATATATAATATGTATACAAACACACACATTATGGCCCTTACGAAACCTGTGTTGGGCATCTTTTGCAGATAAACAAACAACAGCCCCTTCATTTATCGTATTATGGGCATGTAAAGTAAAGCTGAATCAATAATGCTATCTAATGGACTTTTCTACTAAAGCTGGATTGAAACGAAAATCCGAAACGTTTTCCCCCGAATCGAAGTCGCATCAAAAGAATCTTATGTGCAATGTCTAGTGTTTGGTTAGTAAATTTTGTCCATTACTGTTCCTTGAATCCAGTTGAAGAATAATATTGCCATGAAATCAATAAAATTTCTTAAGAATTGCAACGTATATATATGCCAAGCATTGGTGAATCGAAAAAGGACCAGTTCTTCTCCATTATCTTCATTACAACTACCGACCACATCTTAAGCAAAGAATAAGAAAAATTGGAACGTACCAAATTATAAAGGTTTGCTTTACCAAAATCGCCCACCAGACCTGTCTCTCATCGACTAACAGCAGTGTTTTTCTTTCTAAGCGTCTTGATACCATGTTGAAACAGAAGGCTTCAACAGCCGAACAGTAATTGAAAATACTTCCCAAGAATTTATCGATTCCAGGCTTCTAAAATTCTCTGCTTTTGAATACAGACAAGGGTGTAGAGTATAATAGGTAATATTTCGATTGTCAAATCTATTGTGAGCATGAGATGTATTGCATTTACGCTGGTTAGAATCTGTAATTATTCTTGTACGAATCTAATCCACCCATTTATCTTGTCTGTCTGTCTGTTTGTCTCTGCTTCTCTCTCTCTCTCTCTCTCTCTCTGTATATATATATATATATATATATATATATATATATATATATACCTGTCTGTCTCCTCGCCTCCTCCCCTTCTCCTCCCCTTCTCCTCCTTCTCCACACCTTCTCCTCCTTCTCCACCCCTTCTCCTTCTTCTCCTCCCCTTCTCCTCCTTCTCCTCCCCTTCTCCTCCCCTTCTCCTCCTTCTCCTCCTTCTCCTCTCCCCTCCCCCTCCCCTCCCCCCTCCCCCTTTTCTCTCCGTTTCACTTCTCACACCTCCCTCTAATTATCCCTCCGAATATCCTTCTCGCCCCCTCCCCAACGTACGTATATTGACTTAATTCACTGCTTTCCCAAACATATCTTTCTCTGTTGATGTTTCGCTTTGTTGTAAGAAATATGAATAAATCCATTGACGTATTTATTCCAGTGTTCCGTATTGAGTTCTTTCATAATTTGCGGTTTAACGCTATTACCATTTTGAAACCTTGCATGCGTGCGTGCGAGCGTGTGTATGTGTTTGTGCGTGTGTGTGCGCACGTGCATGTGTTTACGCGCGTGCGTGTCTCAGTGTCTGTGTGTATATCATATATCTAATTATATACATATATGTATACATGCATACACACACACAGACACACACACTCACATGCACTTATATATGTGTGCGTGTGTGTATGTATGTATATATGCATGTACGTGGTACACACACATACGTACACACACACACACACACACACATATATATATATATATATATATATATATATATACATATATAAACATATATGCATATACTTATATCTTTATCTGTATCAATCTATTTATCTCTCTCTCTTACTCACTGTCTCTCTCTACATACATACATACATACATGTGTTCATACATGTATGCAAACACATATGTACGTCCGTTTCAACGGTCTCCCTATTCTCTCCATTTTTTCTTCCTGTTCTCACTGCAGTCAGGTTCCTCCCACTTCTTTCGTCCTTAATGTCTACCTGACTCTCTCTTTCCCCCGGCTCAATCTCTCTCAATATCATTATCCCTCTTTAACCACCCCTCTTGCTATCATTTTCTTACACTCTTACCAACTAACTTTTAACTCGCTCTTTCCGTTTCTTAGGCTTAACGTTCTCTCTTCCTTCTTTTTTTCCTCTCCTCGTTTCCCTGTCTTTTTAACATGCCAAAGTTACTGCACTCAGTGCTCCTGTGGGAGCCCCTACACGGACACACTAGAAGAGGGAGACCGAGGATGACATATGCTGATGCCCTAAGGACAGGCACTGGTCTCTGGGAGACGCAGGACGTGGCTGCGATGATGAGGGACAAGGATCGCTGGAGAGAAATCGTCCATGGATCTCGGGAATTTTACCCGCCCTAGATAGAAAGCTACCGAACAACGTTGTGCGAGACTAGGGTACGGTGTTGTGTGAGGCTAGGGTACGAGTTTGTGTGAGGCTAAGTTGCAAGGTTGTGCGAGGATAAGGTACGACGTTGTGTGACGCTAGTGTACGACGTTGTGTGAGGCTTGGATATAACGTTATGGAGCGAGGGGCATGACGTTATGTGAAGCTAGGGAATGATGTGTGAAGCTAGGGTACGACGTTGCGTGAGGCTAACTAACGAAAGACGCTACGTCAGTCTATGACATGACGTAATTTGTAAAGCTAGGTCTTGTGTGATGCAGAAGACTAAGAGAGTAAAACCAGGATATGATGTGCAATACGTGTATTAGAATCTGTGCGATATGAGTGTATTAGGTTGGAACAAAGGTATTATTGTACAAGAGAGGAATGCAATGTAAGGTAGATAAAGTTATGATAGAAGACGTAGGGTGCTTGATAGGGAAATGGCAGGAATCTTTTACAGAATGTGAGCTGTTATGAAAGATAAATTCACGACAGGAATAATACGATAAGAGCCATTATTTGTGACATTGGGAAGAAAGTGTAACCCAAGAGGGAAGTTGTGTGATAGGGGAGAGGTAAAAAAGGATTTGTGAATTTGGGATGGGAGATAGAAAAATAGAGAGAGAAAGAGGGGGGAGAGAGAGAGAGAGAGAGAGAGAGAGAGAGAGAGAGAAATAGGGGAGATAGATAGACAGACAGATGGATAGATAGATATGTTAACAAATGGGTGGATAGGTAACTAGACATGCAAGCTAATAGATAGATAGATAGATAGATAGATAGATAGATAGATAGATAAATAGATATGGATAGATAGATAGAGAGATAGATAGACAGAGAGATAGATAGATAGACAAATAGATAGATAGATAGATAGATAGATAGATAGATAGATAGATAGATAGATGACATTAGACAGACAGACAGATAGTTAGCGAAAGAGTGGTAGAGAGGGGCAGAGAAATGGGGGAAGCGCTGTGTTGAATAGATAAAAACAAAGAGAAGTGAGCGAAGAAGGTCATGTAAGCAAGAAATGCTAAGGAAATATTGGTGGTGGGGGGGGGGCGTGTTAAGGAAGTGATGTGAAATGATAAAGAAGGATACGGTGTGTTTGGATGGGACATGCATGCAGTTGTCCAAACTGACTGAACTTCTCTTTTGTAACTTTACAACAACACCCAACAACAACAACACCATTGAAGAGTGAGGGCGCTGTACCGTCCAGTGCACCCCCCACCCACCGCCGTAACGACGGGCATGGGACACAGAATCACATACACGAACATACACACACGCCCCCAACGTCACCCACCCACTCACACCCACACAAAAT
>NC_142948.1:34748019-34768019 GCF_046866305.1 Octopus bimaculoides | reverse complement strand
ATTCATACACATACATATATACATATATATGACGGGCTTCTTTAAGTTTCCGTCTACAAAATCCACTCACAAGGCTTTGATCGGCCCGAGGCTGTAGTAGAAGACAATTGCCCAAGGTGCCACGCAGTGGGACTGAACTCAGAACCATGTGGCTGGTAAGCAAGCTACTTATGTCAGACGACAAGCATTTATTAATGTTGCATGTGTACGACGCTGTGTAGTGTACGTTAGTAGATGCTTGTTTGGTTCTCGTTATTGTTCGCGTTGTCAGGGTAAGCAACGGCCACCGCCACCGCCGCCGCTGCTGCTGCTGTTTTGGTTGTTGTTGTTGTAGTGTAAATTTCGCTCATTCCTGATCCAAACAGACGCATCATCAAAGGCATTCCATCTTTGAACATTCCGTAATTTATTCAGACAAGTGTATCTTGGGCTACATTACACACAAAGTGTCCAATCTTTTGCTAAAAGACAGTTATCGGGACGTGGGGTGGGGGGTGAAATGAAGGCAGTTTGACCACCATCACCATCATGACGACGACTAAGACGACGACTACGACGACGACGATGACCACTACTACTACTACTACTACTACTACTACTACTACTACTACTACTGCTGCTGCTGCTGCTGCTGCTGCTATCAAAACTGTAACCACTAACGGCAACAACAACAACAATAACGTCACCAGTACCACTACTACCATCGCCACCACCACAACTCCAACTGCTCCTACGACAACACTAAAGTACAAGAACACTACTAGCAACGCTGCCACCGCCACCACCACCGCCACCACCACCGCCGCCGCCGCCGCCACCACCACTACCAATGCCATCACATACTCGTCCACTATCACACACAGTTAATTAGTATACAGATTTGTTAATTGGCTTCTCTGTGTGTGCGTATATGCATCAGTATAATTGCTTGCGTGTGTATGTCAGTACAAATGAACGCATATATATATATATATATATATATATATATATATATATATATATAGCTTTATATGTGTGTGTGTATATATATATATATATATATATATATATATATATATACATACACATATATATATATATATATCTTTATGTGTGTGTGTGTATGTGTTTGTATGTATGAGTGTGAGTGTGTGCCCATGTCACCGTGTGTATATGTGTATGTGTGTATAATTGCCTGTGTATATATGCATGCATATATATATATAATTTATATATATATATATATATATATATATATATATATATATATATATATATATATATTCTCCCATATATATATATATGGATACATATATTTTTGTATACATATATATATGTATATATCTATATGTATACATTTATATATGTATATGTGTGTGTGTGTGTGTGTGTGTGTGTGGGTGGGTGTTTTGAGCGACACCTGCAGGAACCAAGATTCTCTTGAATGGTTTGAGATGAAGAGATGATAAGGATTGACAGTGGAAGGATCCAGTGGAAGTCGCAGAACAACGGCGAATGGTGCCGTTAAGATAAATAAAATTCCTCGAAATTAGACAGACTCGCTTCCTGGCAGACATCTTGGTTTGTTGCTTTTCTTTATTATTAATGTTTTAAGTTTTTGTTGTTTGTCTTTGTTTTTCTGAATCAAAAGAAAATCTAACAAAGAAGTGAGCTTTGGAAACCGATTTTTCTTTGTAAGTCATTTGTATGTACAATGTGTGTGTGTATTTGTGTGTGTGTGTGTTTACAAGTGCATTCATATCTTAATATGTGCTTGTGTAGTGTGGGTGGTTTGTGTATATATATGTATGTGTCTATTTGCTGATGCGTTCTATGTGTGTATTCGTACCTAAATATGTGTATGCGAATGTGTGTGTATTTGTGTGAGTATATATATATATATATATATATATATATATATATATATATATATATATATATATACATACATCTATACACACACACACACACACACACACACACACACACACACACACATATATATATACACATATATACAAGCATATATATATGCATGTATTTGTGTAAGCATAACTATATGCACTTACGTACGCACGTTGGTATGTATGTATGTATGTATGTATGTACGTATGTATGTATGTATGTATGTACGTACGTACGTATGTATGTATGTATGCATGCATACGTGTGCGTGTATGTATGCATGTAAGTATGTATGTATATATGTATATATGCGTGTATGTAACTGAGATGTGCATGCAAGTTCGATTTGCAATCATTAGATCTCAGGTTTGTTCAATCTCTATCTGTCTGTCTGTCTTCTTCTCTCTCTCTTTCTCTCTCTATCTGTCTATCTAACTGTTTGGTTATGTATGTATCTATACTTACATGTACAGACATAATCATATGTATATAAATATACATGCATAAATATATTGCATATATATATATATATATATATATATATATATATATATATATATATATATATATATACTTTATTTAAAAGCAGCAGAAATATAACAAAAGAACCGTTATATATATATATATATATATATATATATATATATATATATATATATATATATTGTATATATATATACATACATATATACATACATGTGCTTGTATATACATATGTATATAAATAAAGGTGCATACATACGCGATGATTAGGGAGAAGCAAGTCAAGCTTTTGGTTATAGCTTACACTTGGATCTTCCCTGTTCCATAGTAGAAATGTTAACAGCATGAACCAACATAGGATACCGACTGAGCGGAACCCCACAGCTAAGGGGAAAAATATATAATTATCGAGTGTGTATTTATTTTATTTTGTTTGCGCCTTAACGTGGTATATAAACGACTGGCCACGACTTACTTCTCCTTCTTACCAGGCTGGGTCTACAATCGATTTCAAGCGACACCACTTAGCCCATCTGAGCTCCTTCTCAAACTGGATATCTAAGCAATCTACTTTCCTAGCAAACTATATACAGAAAATTAAGTCACAGTGCATACCATATCCCGTATCCTGCCCATAATATGAGGTGAATTCCTTTACAATTCTAACCTTCGAGATTGAATTTTATGTTGCTGGGAATCGCTAACAATATTCCGCTAAAATGATTATATTTTGATCAATAGATTTTCGGATATAATATTCTCTTGTAGACATAAATTTTATTGCACCTTTCTTTCTTATGTGAACATCATTATAATTTCCATTTTTCCCTTTTGTCACCAAACCTTTCTTCTCTCATATAACTCCCACTCACCCGACTTTATTTGTCTAAGCCTGTAACACTCTCAACTGCTTTATTGTTTGGGAACGGCTAGCTGAACACATTTTCATCAAGCAGGACTTTAATTTACCCAATTTCTTTCTTTTTCCCTTGTCTTAATGGAGTTGTTCTTTTTATTATCAGCTTGTCCCTTAACTACTGTCTACTTTACTATCTCCATATGCTCCCTCTCTCCCTTTCAACTTATATATTTGTAGGTACTACTAAACCACTCGCAATAGCCAATAATAACTTCATCTAGATTGGTCGCTGATTGCATAACTATGACAGGCACATGTCACCTGTAAATTATAGCTATTACGTAATTCTTGACTTTTTAAAACAAGATAGGACATGCATAATTTATATATATATATATATATATATATATATATATATATATATATATATATATCTATATATATGTATGTATGTATATTCTTTACTTTATTAACGTTATTTATACGCCATATGTATCAAGTGCGCCATACGTATCAAATATATGTGTCATACCTGAGTTTATGTATCTCATCATCTCTCTCTCTCTCTCTCTCTCTCTCTGTTTGTCTGTCTGTCTATCTATCTATCTATCTATCTACCTGACTATCTGCCTCTCCCTCTTTCTCTCTCTCTCTATGTGTGTGTGTATGTATAAACATACATACATACATACATGCATACATACATACATACATATATATATATATATATATATATATATATATATATATATATATATATATATATATATAAACGGAAACACAGTTTTATTCGCTACAAATATATCAAATGTCAGGACTGCAGAAATGAGAATATCTAAGGAGACCGCTGATGTCGTTTTATCAACAGACCATGGATGTCGTCGTTTCTCCAATTTCTGATTTGTTATATTGGCGTTTAGTTGTCAAACTTGACACAACAATTGGGAAAACGTCCAACCGTATAGGTCTGAACTTATGCAAAAAACGAATGGAAAGCAGGAAGAAGAAGAAGGAAAAAGAAGAAGAAGAAGAAGAAGAAGAACAAGAAGAAGAAGAAAAAGAAGAAGAAGGAGGAGGAGGAGGAGAAGAAGAAGAAGAAGAACAACAACAACGAAGAGGAAGGACGATGAACAAGAACAATGAAGAATAACGAAGAAGAACGGTGAAGAAGAAGAATAACGAAGAATAACGAAGAAGAAAACAAAACTAAAATGATGGTGATGATGATGATGATGATGATGATGATGATGCTGATGCTGATGATTATGGTGATGCTGATGAGAAGATGGAGGGGGAGAGGTGCAGGAAGAGGAGAGGAGTATGCTTACAGCTTAGCCTATATGTATATATATGACGGTCTTTTGGTTTTCGTCTACCGTATCTACTCACAAGGCTTTCGTTGGCCCGAGGCTTTAGAAGACACTTTACACAAGGTACCACGCAGTGGGACTGAACCCGAAACCATGATGATGATGGTGATGATGACGGGTATGGCTATGACAATAGTAGTAGTAGTAGTAGTAGTAGTGGTGGTGGTAGTAGTATCAGTATTAGTAGTAGTAGTAGTAGTAGCAACAGTGAATTAATGATGCAGATCTGACCGTTGTTTTTTTGTTTGTTTCTATTCGTTTATTTATTTGTTTTCTGGGTCAACCCCCCACCCCCTCACCCGCCCTCCACCTTGTATCAAAAGAGATTGAAACATCTTCAGCTGGGTGGGTCACTTCTTCTTGGCTAATATGTGGCGGTGAGATGGTGGTGGTGGTGGTGGTGGTGGTGGAGATCTAATTAGCTGCGCTCGGTGCCTCATCCCCACTTACCCGCCCCCACTTACCCGCTCCCACGTCCGTTGGCACGTTTATTTTCCTTGTGGGTCTCTAAACAAATGGAGAATGCTTTGAAATAAGGAAAACACCAAGACAACGACGACGACGACGACGACGACGACGGTGACGACGACGGTGACGACAACCATTACAACCCCCGCCAACTACCACCACTATCATCAGTACCACCATCATCATCATCATCATCATCATCATCATCATCACCACCACCATCTCTACCACCACAGCCACGTCTATTATAACAACCACCACGACAATCAACACCACCGTCACAACCACCACCACAACTAGCACACCACCACCACCACCACCACCACCACCACCACTACCACCACCACAGCCGCCGCCACCTCCACCACCACCGCCTCCATCATCGTAAACTTTACCACTGCTTTCATCTCCATCTTCATCTTCACCATGGCAACTGCGTACATATCGAAAGAGCACCACCGGAAGTACCCTTGTCACAGTTACTACCGCCGTGACCAACACGCCATCCTTGGAGCGAACAGGACCATCACCACTAGCACTACCGCCGTCACTGCTATTGTCGATGACATTAGCATCAACATGCACACGACCCCCTCATCGCCATCATCCCCCCACCACCAAAACCACCCCCACCGCCTTCAACAGCTCCATTATTTTCATCATCATCATCATCGTCATCATCATCATCACCCTCATCTGAAATGAATGTTACAAAATGACTTCCAGCGCTAGAAGAGCGATTGGTTTCTGTATGTATGCAAAACACACACACACACACGTGTACGTACATGTATTTATCTACACACACAAACACACACACACACACACACACACACACACACACACACACACTTCACACACACACACACACACACACACACACACATATATATATATATACGCACACATGCGTTATATGCATGTACATACATAAATGCAAGCATACACACACACACGTATATATACCTTGATATTTCTTCCTAAGTTATATATATAACACATGATATAGCTTAGGTAAGTATGACAAGACAGTTAAAACAGCACTCAACACCAGAGTCTTGAATCAATATTTTGGATATAATAATTGCAAAATAAATATTTCGAAGCGTCGCGACATTGGCATAACATCTCTGGCTCAGGTCTTTCTTTTTAATCTGTTGTTATCTTGAGAAAAACAAATAATTTCGTTTCGTTTAAGCAGGATTTACAATGAAAAATCCAACGGAAACTGCCAGGAATATTCGAGGAAGAGAATCGAGAAAAGGATTTCTATTGCCACCGATCCTAAGTGCTTGGAAAGGCTTGCGGAAAATAGTCCACAGCTTGTTTGTTCTTTTTTTGTACTTTCTTTTTTAATGAATCAATAGGCGTAGATGTTGCTGTGTGGTAAGAAGCTTGCTTCTCAAACACATGGTTCCGGGTTCAGTCCCACGGTGTGGCACCTTGCGCAAGTTGCTTCCCAACCACGTGGTTCCGAGTTCAGTCCCACGGTGTGGCACCTTGCGCAAGTTGCTTCCCAACCACGTGGTTCCGAGTTCAGTCCCACGGTGTGGCACCTTGCGCAAGTTGCTTCCCAACCACATGGTTCCGGGTTCAATTCCACGGTGTGACACCTTGCGCAAGTTGCTTCCCAACCACGTGGTTCCAGGTTCAGTCCCACTGTGTGACACCATGCGCAAGTTGCTTCCCAACTACATGATTCCGGTGACACCTTGCACATATATATATATATATATATATCACTCTTTTTCTTTCTTCTCCTCCTCTCTCCCTTTCTTCGTATACACACATGCACAAACATACACACACTCTCATGAATATATACGGACATATATATCGATTTATTCCCCCCCCCCCATACACACACACAATGGCAAATTCTTTCCAAATGTAGAATTTTTAACTTACTCTATATTTTTCAAAAAATATTTTACTCCGTTGTTTTCAGACGGATCAAAAATAAACCATTTGCCACCCCACAGCGACTGGGTACGGTAGAGTAATTTCGTGAAGAATTTAGTAAAAGTCTTTCGTGAAATTCGACTCTTCTCATTAGCGCGAACACATTGATTCTTGTTATGCTAGTAAATTTGCTCCCCGGTTAAGGTTGATTAAACCTGAACCAATCCAGCTGAACTTGCATAGAGACTGTAAGAAAATATAACGATGGAATGAGGCTTGTTACTTCCCATGTGGTCGGTTGACTTAACAGAAAAGCAGCCATTTTCCTCTTAACACTTTTACTGTGGAAATCATATATATATATATATATATATATATATATATATATATATATATATATATATATATACATACATACATACACACACACATACACACACACATATATATATATATAAAGAGTGAGAGAGAGAGTGAGAGAGAGAGAGAGAGAGAGAGAGAGAGGGACAGGCAGACAGACAGAGAAACAGACAGAGAGTAATGCAGATAGATTTATATTTACACATTATTTGAAGTAATAATTGCGTTTATATATATATATATATATATATATATATATATATATATATACATATATATACGTGTGTGTGTGTGTGTGTGTGTGCGTATATATATATATATATATATATATATATATATATATATACACATACATATATAATACATACATACATGAAAACATACATACATGCACGTACCCACATATTGACGTACATACAGGAAGAGAGGCAATAAGACAAGAGAGAGAAAAAGATACAAAGAGAGAAAGAGGGAGAGGAGGATGGAGAGAGAGAGAGAGAGAGTGAGAGAGAGATAGAGAGAGAGAGAGAGGTTAATAGTAAACTTGAACGAATGACGTGACGTCATAAGATTAAATGTGATGACGGTTGTTTGTAGTCACAGACTACCGATGGGAATTGACTGTTGGTCTAACACGATAATGACGGCTTGTATTATATATATGTATATATATATCTTATATATATTATATATTATATAACTCTGTGATAGGAGGATGTTAGGAGAGAGAAAGGTTGCGGGGGGAGAAGATAAGGGAGAGGGAGAGAGGGAGAGAGGCAGGGGAGTATTGATTTTATGAGTAATTTTTCAGGTATTGAAAATCAACTAAAATAGCCTTTTATACCAGCCAACGCTAATTGCATAATTATTGTTTTATATACACAAACACGCACAAACACACACACACACACACACACACACACACACACACACACACACACACACACACACGTTCATACATACATACATATTTGTAATAATAAACGATCTCATATAGCGTGCGTGTACACACACACACACGACACACACGTACATACACTCGCATTTACACACGTACATTCCTATTTAAGTGTGCGTTATCCCCGTCTTTATCTCTCTGCCACTCAAACACATAAACATACCTGTGCAGTCAAATGGTCACGACTTATGCCGTGCCTCCCGGCAAGCCATATCCGCCTAGATTTAAATGTCTACCGTTGCTCTTATTGAAAGGACGAGTTGAGCTGGCTTCAAAACCCTCCGTGGACAAAATTTCTTCAGCATTCAGCTAATGAGGATTCGCACAGCTGTAAGACCTTCTATTTATAAACGTTCTGAAATCTTCACAGCCTTGGTTTTTTTTATCTCATTCTTCAAAAAAGTTTATATATATATATATATGTATATATATATATATATATATATATATATATATATATATATATATATATATATATATATATATATATATATATATATATATATATATATATATATATATATATATATATACAGTTCATTTGAAGCATTGTAGATCAAAAAAGAATAGAAGAAAAGGGAAATGAAAAAGAACTTCTAGCAATGCAGGGATGGAAGTTAGGAAACCTTTATGCATTTTGGTTGCAAAATACATATATAAGCGCAACCGTGCTCGTGGGGCATGAAGTTTGCTTCCAACCATATGGTTCCGGGTTCAGTCCCTCTGCGTGGCCCCTTGGGCAAGTGTAAAGGACAGTCACCGACATGTGGGAAGTGTCCTTCATTTCCAGTCTTCCGCAAAAACATGTCCGATCATTGGGGGGGGGGGGTATTGTGTCACTAGAATGCAGGTAAGTGTTGGTGACAGGTAGTGCATCCGGTTGTGTAAAATTCGTTTCAAGTAATTCCGACTGAAAACTTGATACTGAAGCGATGATGATGATAATGATGATGATGATGATGATATATATACATACATGCACATACACACACACATAAATACATATATAAGCAGACACACACACGCACACACACATACATATGTATATATGTATACGTATACATATATACATAGATGTACGTATATATACATATATGTATATGTATACGTATATATATACATATATATATGTATACGTCTATATATGTATATATATATATATATATATATATATATATATATATATATATATGTATATATATATATATATGTATATATGTATATATATATATATGTTTACATATGTATGTATATCAATATATATATATGTATATATGCATATATATGCATATATGTATGTATACACGCACGCACACACACACACACACAGACACAGACACACACACACACACATACACACACACACACACACACATATATGTATGCATACATTATTTAAAGTTACATGAGTTGGAAAAAGTACGAAGATGACATCTATCACTTACTAATTGCTCTGGTGTCAGTCCACCTAATTAATTAATGGCAGTTATATCTGATGAAGGAGAACCAATTTGACAACAATATTGATTACATTATTACAAGTGAATAATTCTTAATTAATAAAGCGATTGATCTGATGTATCCCTTTAGAATTATGATATCTTTACGATATTTCTTTCGTTCGTTAATACCTACATTATATGCATGCCTTTAATACTTACCACTTAGAATATCCCATCATGAGGTTAACACCACCTCTAATTGAAGTATATATATATATAATACAAATAATAAGTGAGTATATACATATATACATACATGTATGTGTATACCTACATCTACCTGTATATTATAGATGCATATCTGGGTACAGGGCGTTGCAAACAAAATGTAGACAAAAAAATAATAACCAGAGTACAGAAAACACACAAGCCACATAGAGAACATTTCCTTCATCAGCTGCCACCATTCTAACACTGGCGTTTCGAAGAGTTAGGGCAGGACGCATCGTTAAAATGGCTCTTCCCACAGACCACAAATTAAATTTGTACCATGGAGGAATGTAGTGGCGGACAGAAAACAAGATAGGAAAACAAACGGAAAAGGCTATACGGCCAGACGTAAAAAGTTATGTGTATATATATATATATATATATATATATATATATATATATATATATATATATATATATATATATATATATATATATATATATATGTATATATATGTATATATATATATATATATATATATATATATATATATATATATATATATATATATATATATATATGTTTGTATGTATGTATATACACAAGTATGTGTATATATATATATGGGTATGTACATTGAATAGAGTATAAAAAAGTAAAAATTATCCTGGCGGATACCGTATTACTTCTCAGATTAGTTTAGAAGCTGGCTATCTACAACGGCCAATTATATAGTACTCAAGCTTGCTGACATTGCAACAGCTAGAATGCATAGTTACATACAAAGCAATGTGCAGTCCCTGCAGTCGAACCATATGCAGGTCAGATTTATGCAGTAAAGAAACGTTTAAGTAAAGAAGATTCGGATGTGAATAAAATCGCCACTCTCCTCTTCGTTATCAACGTTACATACATATATATATAAGATATGTATATATATATGTATATATATGTATGTATATATTTATATATGTACATGCATATATATATATGTATGTATATATATATATAAATATATATATATATATATATATATATATATATATATATATATATTTATTGGCTAAACTGGCAATATGACCATCCCCAAGTACAACAACATATATATTATTGGCTAAACTGGCAATATGACCATCCCCAAGTACAACAATATATATATATATATATATATATATACATACATATATGCATATACATATATACATACATATATATATATATATATATATATATATATATATATATATATATATACACATATATATGTGTATGTATTGATAGATAGATACATATATATGCATACACACATAGACACACATATATATGCACACATGCACATACACACACATATATATGCACACATGCACATACACACACACACATATGCAACAAGCACTTGCTTTTCCGCACCGGTGTGTGTAAGAGAAAATGTTCAATTTAATCTGTATATGTGTGTATATGTTATACGCATTTATGTATGCTCTTGTAAATGTGTGTGTGTGCGCGTGTGTGTGTGTGTATGTATGCATGTAAATATGTGTGTATGCACTCGTACATTTCATGTTGTATCGTCCGACCCATTAATGTGACAAATGGTCTTACAAAAAAACACTATTACCTTTGCTTGTAATTCTGACAATGGATCATAAATACATATCGAATAACTCATAAATTCATCAATACTGAGCAGTCACTGGGGGACTATTTTTCACACAAACTTTCTCACATCTCTAACATAACATTGATGATTCATTGTCTTCCTTCCACCTCTAATCTCATACAATGTAGTTCTCCTTCGTACTTTCACTTCCCTTCTGTCTTACTTCCTTTCCATCTCTACCCTTCTTCTTCTTCTTCTTCTTCTTCTTCTTCTTCTTCTTCTTCTTCTTCTTCTTCTTCTTCTTCTTCTTCTTCTTCTTCTTCTTCTTCTTCTTCTTCTTCTTCTTCTTCTTCATTATTATTATTATTATTATCTTTTTTTGCACACACAGGCATACACAAAAGCTCGTTTTCTCATCGTCTTTTCATCTCTAAATATAAGCCCATATAAATTATTGTTACATAATTATCTATCTATCTATCTATCTATCTATCTATCTATCTATCTATCTATCTATCTATCTATCTATCTACTTACATACCTTCGCACCATTTTTGCATGTGTATGTGTATATGAATATATATTTATAACCAGTCTCTGGGTAGCTCTCTTAGAAACATACTCACCCCGGCCAGGGAACAACACTTGCAGTTACTAGAACAGAGGACTAATGCCCTCATTGAAAGGATGCAGTGGGTGGCATTCCATTTTGAGAACAAACCTTACAATCGCACGCTTGAGCATGACCATAAAAACTTCCACGGACTACACATGATTATTTGATCTCTGCACTATACATTTTGGAGCTGATCTTCAACTTGGAAGTAATATCTTTCACAAATATTTGCCATAAAGAAGGCATAACTATTTAAGCCTGTAGTAATATTTTACTTTTGATGGACCAGTCATTTTAAGTCTATTCATTATAATATTATAATAATTTTTTTTGAACAGCTGTAACCAACTGTAGTATTATTTCTATTGAATAATTTATGACAATTATGGCTGGTTGGGAAATGTTTATTAATTACTGCTAAAGTATTTCCAGCTATATTTAATATGATGTTTATAGTGAAGGCTTGGTTAAACCAGATTACGTCATGTTTTCTATGGTTGTACAAACGTTGCTCCTACCAAGGTGAGAGATTGATTGTTTTTGTCCCATGCACTACTGAAGTAACTGAGTGTTTTGTCGAAGGTTGCTTATTTGACGATATATCGGATACTCCTTTTTTTTACGCAATTTACTAATGTTTAGATATAAAGAAAGGATAGATAAAATCCTCATTAATATACATAAGCCTTTGGCTAGATTTCTATATGGTTGATCTCTACCCGTATTTAGGTTTAGCGTAATATCTAGGAAACTAATGATTTGTTTATTGGAACATATAATCTGTTTGATGTCAGTATCGATAGTTAAGATCAGACATGATGTGAATTAACCGGTTTATACTTAAATCTAAGTTCAAAAGCTTAGGGGCAATTCTATATAGGGATGGTGAAGGCAGCGAGCTAGCGGAAACGTTAGCACGCCGGGCGAAATGCTTAGCGGTATTTCGTCTGCCGTTACGTTCTGAGTTCAAATTCCGCCGAGGTCGACTTTGCCTTTCATCCTTTCGGGGTCGATTAAATAAGTACCAGTTACGCACTGGGGTCGATATAATCGACTTAATCCCTTCGTCTGTCCTTGTTTGTCCCCTCTGTGTGTAGTCCCTTGTGGGCAATAAAGAAATAAGAAACGTTAGCACGCCGGGCGAAATGCCCCGCCCGCCCCCAAAATGGCCGGACTTGGGCTAAAATTTGAAACTAATATAAACATAGACACACACACACACACACACACACACAGACGCGCACAAGCACACACTCAGACACACATACACACATGCACAAGCACACACACATTCACACACACCAGACAAAGGTGAGACGGTGTGTGTGTGTGTGCGTGTGCGTGTGTGCGTGTTGCTACATATTAATTGGTCAGATAACTGAATGTTGGGAGGGGGGACATGGGGAGAAAGAGAAAGATAAAAGAGAATGAAAGAGAGGAGAGACTGAGAAGGAAGAACGGAGAGTATGAATTATAAAGTAAGAGAGAGAGAGAGAGAGAGAGAGAGAGAGAGAGAGAGAGAGAGAGAAGAGCAAGTGTTGAGATTAGCCCATCATACGTTTTTAAGTTGAAAGTTGATGTAAAGAGATTTATATATATATATATAGATAATATATATATATATGTGTGTGTATATATATATATATATATATATATGTGTGTTCATATATACATATACATATGTGTGTATATATATATATACAAATATATGTGTATATATATACATATATATATATGTATATGTATATGTGTGTGTGTACGTAATTTGTGTTTCTATATATTTATATACCTATAAATATATATATATATATATATATATATATATATATATATATATATATATATATATATACATATATATATATATATATATATATATGCACACATATATATCACATACACATACAGAGATAGAGAAAGATTGAAGAAGAGAGAGAAAGGGAGAGAAAAAGTGAGAGAAAGGGAGAGAGAGACAAAGAAAGAGAGAAAGAGAGAGAGAGAGAAAGAGAGAGAGAGAGAAAGAGAGAGAGAGAGAAAGAGAGAGAGAGAGGAAAGCAAGTGTTGAGATTAGGCCATCATACGTTTTTAAGTGGAAAGTTGATGTAAAATGATTTATATCTATATATATATATATATATATATACATATATATATATATACATGTATATGTGTGTGTGTATGTGTGTGTGTGTGTCTGTGTGTTTGTGTGTGTTTATATATATGTTTATTTGTGTGTTTGTACATATATATATATATATATATATATATATACATATATATATATATATATATATCACACACACACGCATACACACATACATACGTGGAGAGAGACAGAGAGAGTGTGTTAGAGGGAGAATAATGAAAAAAATACTGGAAACTCAGAGAAAGAAACAGGAAAAGAGGGGTGGAGGTGGGGTGGATGGCTGGGGTGGTGTGGGTCGGGGGCGTGTGAGCTGTTGGGCGATTGGTGGATGGTGTTGAAGGACACTGTTGAGTCCGCAAGGTAAGATGTCTGTGTCCGGAATATTGTAGAACATTTTCATAGCTTTTAGAAGTATGGACGACGGAAGGGTGGTGGCTGGAGAGGAGAGGAATAGAAGGGGGAGGAGGAGGAGGAGGAGAAGTGGTGACGGTGGAAGAAGGATTGGGAGTGGGGGTAAAAGGAAGAATATGGAGAAAGGAGGTGAAGGAGGTGAAGGAGGAGTTGTTTTATGAAAGCAAACAACCGGCTCTTTGTGAGGAAGACTTGTAGAAACGCTTTGATGTGGACAGAAACAACAACAAAATTATCACAAAAATACAAAAAAAAAATGACAAGAAGAAAAAAAAAAGGAAAAAGGAATGAAAAAAAAGAGGGGGGGAAAAAAAGCTTGATTCAACTGTGGAGACAATAGACGAGATGATGGTGAATTTAGAGTCTATTCGAGCAGAGAATCACCTATTTATAATCAACATCTACCAATATCATCATCATCATCATCGTCATGCAACTAGCACCACCACCACCACCACCACCATCCTCATCATCCTCCTCATCATCATCATAGTCACCGTAGTCGTCGTCATCATTATTATTGCTTTTTGTTGTTTGCTTTGTTATTCTAATTTTATTATTTTTTTTATTGTTGTTAACCATTGCTGTACTTCTCAATGATAGCACAGCTAATGTGTTTGCGGTACCTGTAGTAGTAGTAGTAGTAGTAGTAGTGGTGGTGGTGGTGGTGGTGGTGGTGGTGATGGCTGTAGTAGTAGTCATAGTAGCAGCAGCAGCAGCATCAGCAGTAGTAGTAGTAGTAGTAGTAGTAGTAGGAGCAGTGGTAGTGATTGTTGTTGAGGCGGTTGCGTCGGTTGTGGTGGTGGTGGTAGTGGTTGTGGTGGTTGTGGTGGCTATGGTGTTGGTAGTGGCGGTGGTGGTGATCGTGACGATGTAAGTGATCGTGGTGGTAGCGATGGTGGTAATGGTTGGTGTGGTGGTGATGGTGATTGCTGTTTTGGTGGTGGTGGCTGTGGTGGTTGCGGTGGTGGTAGTGGCGGCGGCGTCAGTGGTGGTGGTGGTGGTGGTGGTGGTGGTGGTGTTGGTGAGTGTTGTTGGTGATGGTGGTTGCTGTGGTGGTGATGGTGTGGCGGCTGTGGCGGTGGTGGCGCTAACAACAATGGCTGTACAGAGAAGTGTTACTATTTCCCGTCTATTACAATCTCTGTGATTACAGAGCAGTAAATGACAGGCTCGCTGTGAACACCTCGCTGACGATCATTCATTTGTTCAGAGATAACAAATACCTACACGCAGACACACACACACATACATACACACACGCAAGAACACACACACATATTCACAAAGAAACGCGGACACACACACACGCACACACACATATCCACATACACATATGCACACACGTTCACAAAGAGACACGGACACACGCACACACATACATTCACAAAGGAACATGGACACACACACACACACACACACACACACACACACACATATATATATATATATATATATATATAGACACACACTTATAGTCACACACTCTTGCGAATTTGCAGAGTCTTTAGAGCATCGGACAGAATGCTTTACAGCATTTATTTCAATTCCCTAGTCTCTGAGTTCAAATTCTGCCAACTTAACAAATTTTCGTAACTACCGACTTAACGAAAGCTAACTTTCCACCTGAGTCTCTGATCCTGGGACCTGGCACTGGTATGTTTTTTCAGATGCCAAACGAGAAACTTCAGATCATGAATAAATAATCTTCTCATTTGTCCATTTTGTTTGAAGGCCTCACATCTAATACAGTTTCTTTTCATCCTTTTATTTGTTTCATCTTTTGCTTGTTCAAGTCATTAGACTGCAGCCATTCTCTGACATACTGTGGCACACTGAAAGGTTTTAGTCGAACAGACCAACCCCGGTGCTTATTTTGTTAAACCCGATACTTCTATTTGTAGAAGTAGAAAGCCTTGGCGACTCTCTCAGTATAATTACAGAAATGTACAGATGGACGAAATGCAGCCAAGCAGTTTGCCCAGCGTGCTAACAATTCTGCCAGATCGATGCCTTAGTTTGATTGGAAATATCAAAACATTTCTATACAGAGATGGTGGTGTTGGTGGGGGGGGGGCTACTTTGTTTGCCTCAACACAAAGGGACGATAAATTGTGAACATTGTAAAGATAATTTACGAGCACCTTGTATTTATATACACTCACACGTATACACTTGTAGTGAGACATGGCAGAACTATTTTATCGTTGTGGCGTAATTTAGTTGTGCTTGGGCTGACGCCAGGATTGGCGATGTACGAATACAAGTAACAACTTCTGCCCAACAGTGAAACGCACTGATTTTGAAAGCGCTTAGTTAGTTGGACGTTGCGGCCTGGATGTTGAAGGAGCAACAGCGTTTACTTTGAAATAGCACTGTTTGGATTTACCCTTTTCATCATGGAGAGACGTGGTTTAAGTAGCATTAATGATTATCACTAGTTATGTGCTGAAACATTATTCTGGCTTTTATAACCAACATGAGGACTTAGCTGATTTGACAGCACGCACGACACTCGCAAATACATCTGACGAAGATATTATTCTGGTTGTTATAACAAATTCGGAAACCTGGTGAAGTAGAAAGCCTTGGCAACTCTCTCAGTATAATTACAGAAATGTTATACAAGTCCTTATAAACAGTTCGAAGATAATGCTTCTTTAACAGTCCCAGCGTCCTTATCGTATTCCTGCTGTGCAGCTATAACAGCCTTACTATTCCACGCCGCGCAATCTGTTTACTGCTTTAGTCAGTATTCATTCTACAACCAATAACCTTACACAGTTAAAATAATATAGCAAGTGATGTCAAATTAATTTATGGCTTGCTACATACATCCTTCAGCAAATGCTTTAAATCAATTAACGTTCACAACAGCAACATATTCCTTTGTACGCATTTTGTTCAGCGTTCTTTTAAAAATTGCAAAAAATTATAAATTATTTTTGTATGAAAAATTGAATTATGCTTTCTGAGTTTTCTTGGAGCTTAACGTTCAGTCTTAAATTTTACAACATTTACTACATGTTACAAATAAATGTTGAGTTTCTGTACTTTGTTACATTGGTGTTCATAGACTTTTGCCTTGCAAATATCAAGATAACAAAGGAAGCGGGGCGAGCTGGCAGAATCGTTAGCACGCCGGGCGAAATGCCTAGCAGTATTTCGTTTGCCGTTACGTTCTGAGTTCAAATTCCGCCGAGGTCGACGTTGTCTTTCATCTTTCGGGGCACTGGGGGTCGAAGTGATCGACTTAATCCCTTTGTCTATCCCTGTTTGTCCCCTCTATGTTTAGCCCCCTGTGGGCAATAAAGAAATAAATATCACGTTAACAAGTCTATCCTCAATTAACAACACACTCGAAGGTCTGCCGGACAGTTTCCATCTAATAAAATTCTACACAGTAATGCTATTATTCAACTCGACGCTAGAGTTGTAGACCTTTGTCCAAGGGATTACACAATCAGACCGAACTTAGAAAGAGTTTGCAAAACAAACTTCTTACCCACACAGTGAAGCATAGCTGATAACTGAGGTTACGGAGTTCACTTTGTAACCACATTGTTGTTTCGGGTTCAGCTTGACAAGCTGTGTTGGTTTGTTTATGTCTTTGTAACTTAACGGTTTGAGCAAGAGAGACCGATAGAATAAGTACCAAGTTTAAAAAAAAATTTAAGTAATAGGATCGATTCGTTCGACTAAATTGTTCAAGGCATATGTTCAAAGAATATGTATATGTATGTGCGTGCATTTTCGTGTGTGTGTTTGTTTGTTTGTGTGTGTGTGTGTGTGTGTGTGTGTGTGTGTGTGTGTGTGTGTGTGTCCCACCTTCACTGCTTGATAACCTGTACTGGTTTGTTTACATCCCGGTAACTTGGCGGTTGTGGCAAAAGAGACTAATAGAATAAGTAGTAGAATTCAAGGTGGTGCCCCAGCATGACCGCAGTCCAATGATTGAAACTGGTAAAAGAGAGGAAAATAAAAGATAAAAGAATATACCATTTCGCGAACATTCTTTAATAAATAAAAAATCAATCGGAATCTATTTTCTCCAAGTCCATTAAGATGTTCTCTGAATATCAGAACTAAAACCAAAATGTAATATTAAAGATTTAAAAAAAAAAACGGAAAATAGATTCTTGGCCATAAACCAGAGATACATTTGCATCAAGGGAACCCGAAGACATTCTTTCTAACCGAAAACAAGAACCAAATAGTAAAGAACTCAGCAGCCTGCACGTTTTTATTATTTCAAGCCAAGCGGAACTCGCAGGTTTAGCGTTCCATTCTAAAATTGCCTGCAGTGTGTTACCAAAATTTGATGTCGTTCGTCTAAATGTCAGTTCGTCGTTTATTTGATAAATTGTATTAGAAGAGAGAAAATGATTGTGAAGTTAGGAAGAGGGAGGGTAGGAGGGAAAGAGCAGGAATTAAAGATAAATTCTGTTATCTTGGTGAGATAATATAATTCGTTCGATTTTTGGCACAAGGCCTGAGACTTCGAGGGAGAAGGATATTGCAATACATCGACTGGTACTTATTTAATCGACCCCAGTGTTCAACTGCTATTTATTTAATTGACCCAGAAAGAATAAAATGTAAAGTCTATCTCGGGACAATTTGAACTCGGAACTTAAAACCGTAAACACCGTTAAGCATTTTCTTGGTGTGCTAACGATTCTGCCAGCTCATCGATTTTCCGTTGGATAATATATGACCTAATTAAAGATTTCGGTTATTGGTGTAACAGAAATACATTAATAAACTAGAACACCTGGTGGCATCAATATTCTTTTAATACGGGATCCTAGATGTAGTACAGGGTACTCGGACAAAGTTTGGCAATTTTTTATGTCTCCTTTTTGTTCAAGAAAAGCTTGTCGTATTGGTGAACAGACAATGATTATAATCCCATGGATTACTATGTGTGAGACGCGGGTGAGAAAGACACCAACCGCTCTGCCGGCAACATCAAGGCCGAGCTGGTGGCTAAGATCAAGGAGGTATTCGAAATCTTCCCAGGGGCAGTGAGACAGGTTCCGGAGCCATCTTGCGACCATGCTTGAGGCTGAGGGCAGCTACTTTGAGCAAACCGTTTTCTCCCAGCCATAATCTGCATTATGTATTTGGATTGTTAAAAATACTTTTGTCTTTGGATGAAATATTGTTTTCCTTTCGTTGTATGCAAACTGTCAATTTTAGCCGGGACCCACAAAGCCAGGATTTTGAGACGATGGGTCGTAGTCGTTTAAACGAAGCCCAGTATTTGACCGGTGCTTTATTTTAATCA
>NC_142948.1:34735519-34743019 GCF_046866305.1 Octopus bimaculoides | reverse complement strand
AGCTTGATTCCTGGGTTTGTTATGTAATAAATAGTAATTGTAACGATTTTAAATTGTTGCCCAAAGCTAGCAATTTTAGTGGGAGAAAGTGGATGCTATCGATCTAAGTACTTCATTGAATCTGAAAGATGAAAGGCAGAGGTGATCTCAGCAGGATTTAAAATCGGAATGTAAAGAGCTGTAAAACATTTTTCAGACAGTTTGTTCATTATATATATATATATATATATGGGAGAATATACAAAAAATAACAACAGACGAGGACAGGTGGTGTAAATAACAAAAGTATATATTAGTATGACGCTCGGGAATACGGAAAGTCTTTGACGTTTCGAGCTACGCTCTTCAACAGAATATATATATATATATATATATACACACACAACCCCCACCCTACCACTTAATGTGAGTGTCCCAACCAACAATAAATACTTATTATTGGCGGTCCAAATATTCGTCGCACCAACTGCAACCTGCTCGCTGACATGATTCTGCTGCAACAAAACGGTACAGTGCTTTTGTGTCAGCGACCAGGTCGCAGTTGGTGCGACGAAACATCTCACACAGAATAATATATGTTTAAGTGATGTTAACTGTTTCTGTGTATTTTTGAATGACTAATATATATATCTTCCAAAGTGTTATTGTTTTACTTTCGAGACATAGTCTCAGACCAAATCACTCGCCAGACAATCACGTCTCCAAAATTCAAAGAGCACTTCTAAGAATTCACATATTTCCTATCACTTCAAATCCGAAGAATACATAGTCACACAATTCATCAATAATCAATAATTGTACAATTAATCAATAACTATACAAATAATCAATACCTATTCAATTGATGAATAACTCTACAAGTAATCGATAATTGATTTTGTAATTCATAGGTTTGGTGAGAAATCTTATGATAGGCGCAGGCATGGCTGGGTGGTTAAGAATCAAGGGGTTTCGGGTCAATCCCATTGTATACAACCTTGGTAGGTGTATTCTACGATAGCCCTCGGCTGACCCAAACCTTCTGAATGAATATGGTTGACGGAAACTACGTGGAAGCCTATCGTATGTATATATACTTGCAGTACGAGTTTAATTCGTTCCATGACCGAGTTCGTCTTAGCATTTACTCGTTTTACAAATCAATTTTCCCCATTGAAATTAGCTAAGATATAATTAATGTGTTCCAGACCCCCAAAACCACTCAAAAATATTTTTTTATGGGTTTTAAAACAGAAAAGGTGTAGTTACAAGTAAAATGACAATTATAAAAAAGAGAATGCAAAAGAAATATGTAAACTGTGTGCTCGTACTGCGGATTTCCGCTCGTACTGCGGATTTCCGCTCGTACTTCAAGACAAAAATTCGCACGAGTCTCGATTCGTACAGCAAATTACTCGTACAATGAGGCACTCGTACTGCGAGGTTCTACTGTATATATGTGTGTGTGTGTGTATGTTTGTGTATGTGTGTATGTATATATATATATATATATATATATATATATATATATATATATATATATATATATGTAGAATTTGAACTCAGAACGTGAGATACAGCAAGGCTTCTCGTTCGACGCTATATTTCTTACCCACCCGTCATCCTAAACCGGTATTTCATTTTCATTGGCCTCAGAAGGTTGAAAGTCGAAGTTGAATCCGGTGACATTTAATTTCAATGTGCAGACGACTGGAGTAAACCCCACAGGGTGTTGAATCTCCAACGACTCTGTTATTTCGCCGCATAACAGTCGCTAAATGAAATGGTAAAATTGAGAATGGAAAGAAACTGGTGAGAATCTGTGTCAGAAAGAACCCAGGAGGGGGTGCGATGATTCCAATAATTGTAGTTATAGTGAAGAATGGTAAATGTTTGATGTTTCGAGCTACAAGCTCTTTATCAAGGAAGAGAAAAGAAACGAGGAGAGAGAGAGAGAGAGAGAGAGAGAGAGAGAGAGAGAGAGAGAGAGAGAGAGAGAGAGAGAATGCGGAGAGAGAGGAGAAAGCGGGAGAGAGAAAGCGGAGAGAGAGAAAAGGAGTTCTATGCTGTGTAGTTGAAATGATTGTTACATGTGCAGTATTGGTACTCTAGGTTTTTCGGTCATCGGGTACCTCTTATAAATGATTTTAATGTTTCTTTTCTAATAATTTTTTTTTACTTGGGTACCTCTGACGAGGTATCTAGTTTCTATTCTATAAATATGTTTTGCCCCTTTAATGTTATTTTCCCACACTGTAACGGTACCCATCTACCCATCACGTCGATTAAAAACAAAATACATAAAACTTTGTCTGGATTTTACAGTTGGATTATAAAAGTACGGCATGCATCTCACGATAGAACAATTCAGAAAAAAAAAAGAAAAAAGAGAACTGGCTTCTTGAAAGACATCAACAGGTTCATAATAATACCTAATAAATTATGCCTTGAAACAGTTAATTTAATCTTAATTAATCAACACGCTCAGTTAATCTTTAATTAATCAACACGCACAAAGTCATTGAGGGAAACAGATCAATGCATGAACTCTATCTAAGGCAAATAGGGAGGACAATTCCGAAAATGAAATAAGAAAATGAAGTGAGTCCATCGAAATCTGATTTAATTAGCAGGGAAAACAAAGTGGAATTGAATTAATCTAATCTTTGACAGGTAACAAATTCCAGACAATAAGGGTGGATATTTAAATATGGTACCGTACCATTAATTAAATGAGAAGGAAATCTTATCCTTCTTGGATATATCTCTTTATTGTTTTGAGTCTACCAAAAGATTTGGTTACTATTTCTAGCACATCTAGCGGCTGCACCGAGCCTCTCTCAGTATGTTTAATCAGTCGGCGAAATATGGCAAGAGACAACAAACAACAACCGAAATTAATGGCTTACGAGTAATTGATATCTTTGATGTGATTCAATCGTTATCTCGTCCAACGTTTCATTATATATTTATGTACATTATTATTATTATTATTATTATTATTATTATTATTATTATTATTATTATTATTATTATTATTATTATTATTATTTTATGTTTGACTTTTGTTTTGCATTTGTACAAGTTGGATCCAAGTCTCACCCAGAGACCTCAAGAGACAACAAGTTAGAAGTTCATGTAGGTGTTATGCCTAGGGTACCATATATTTGGATTTGTACAGTTTTGTTCAAGTGAATGTTTAAGAAACCATAAGAAAATTATGTGTTTGCTTTAAAATTTGAGATCACATAGACAGTATTTTACGTAGGATATGGGCAGTTCCCATGAGCACTATCTTTTGGACTTCAGCCATTTTGGGGTTTCCTGGAATCTGATCTAGGTAGTAATCAGCCCGTTTCGCTGTCATTCCCAGGGCTATTATTATTATTATTATTATTATTATTATTATTATTATTATTATTATTATGAACACGCTTCTACTGATGTAACGCTATATGGTACTGTCCTGTATCGGCCCCAATGTTTCCTTGTGAACCCTTAGTGATAAAGAAATCACCATTATCATCATAATCACCATCATCATCACCATCATCATCATCATCATCATCATCATCATCATCATCATCATCATCATCTATGCAGCAAGCTGGCAGAACGATTAGCACGTCGGACGAAATGCTTAGCGGTGTTTCGTCTGTCGCTACGTTCTGAGTTCAAATTTCGCGGAGGTTGACTTTGCTTTCATCCTTTCGTTCGGGGTCGATAAATTAAGTACTAGTGAAACACTGGAGTCGATGTAATCGACTAGTCCCCTCCCCACAAACTTCAAACCTGTAATCGACTTAATTACCGCCCCAAGCTGCCCTTGTGGCAAAAATTTAAAAGTCATTCTTCTTTTTAATTACTGTAAGCTGATGAACTGGCAGAGTTGTTAGGCAGGCTGGGAAAATGCTTAGCGGTATCTTTTTCGTCTTTGTGTTTTGTGTTCAAATTCCGCCGAGTTCGATTTTATCGTTTATCCTTTCAGGGATAAACTTAGCTCCTCCCCCAACTTGCTAGCCTTTTGCTAAAATTTGAAATCGAAACCATTATTATCATTATTCCTATGTTAGATAATTAATAATAATTAATAATTAATACATATATATATTTTTCAAAGTAAACTCTGTAATCGTTACCAATATAGCATAAGATTTCACCTCAAAAAATCATTAATTAGATTCCTTAAGGATCGTTCTCATTGTTTATATATCCAAAGTTTCAAATTTATACATTTTAAAAAGAGACGACTAATATATTTAACTTATTAACGGTTAAATATAGTTAAACACAGAAATGTTTACATTGAATGAAAACGTGGATATTAAACTCCGGTGTTGAATCTCTCTTTTTTAAATGTATAAATTTGAAACTTTGGATATATATATATATATATATATATATATATATATATATATATATATATTCAATCACAAAAAGCAACAACGCGACAACGTGGTAAATGTAAAATATTAGCAGACGCTCAGGGGAGGAGGAAAGAATGTAGGGAGAAAGCAGTTGAGGGAAGTGCTTGGATTACCAGGAGGTTTATGAATGCGGATAAGGCCACAGAACTGTCATGAGTCCGGTTGCATCGCAATACGTCCAGCTGTTCCGGGCCCACCTTGTGGAGAGATACAGAGCTTGATGGAGCCGAAGAAATCTTGTCGCAGCACGGCGCTCAGCTGATGATTGCAGTCAGACGAGAAATGGAGCACTCTGTGTTTTCTTCTACTATATATATACATATACATATATATATATATATATATATATATATATATATATATATATATATATATATATATATATATATATATATATATATATATGTGTGTGTGTGTGTGTGTGTGTGTGTGTGTGTGTGTGTGTGTGTGTGTGTGTGTGTGTGTGTGTGTGTGTGTGTGTGTGTGTGTGTGAGTGTGTGTGTGTGTGTGTGTGTGTGTGTGTGTGTGTTTATTTCTCGATATGTATATGTATTGCTTCTGCCGGTCTAAAATGACATAACGACATAATTAACATTATTAATTGATTAATTAATATAAAATAAGTGAATTGTTAGCATCTTTAATTATGAGAACAAAGAAGGCTCGAGCCCATAGCCTGGAAAAGTTGTCGATTTGTTTTAAAATCAGTTTGACAGGTCATATATAACATTGCGTATACACAAAATGCCAACATATATATATATATATATATATATATATATATATATATATATATATATATATAATCACACACGAAGCAGTAGCAACACATAAGCACATACATATATACACATGCACACACATGTACACACTCACGAACACGTACACATACACATGAGCTTACACACGCGCACCCATATACACACGCACGCACATGTACATGGCGGTAGCTGAATACACACAACGCTTATTTTGATCGTGGCGAATCTTATGAAACTGGTTATTGTTATCAAAAATAGTGGATCCCAAACATCCTCACATTCTTGGCATATCCTCTGCTTAATATCATCAAATTAGTTATTCCTGTCAGTGTGTGGCTGTGTAGTAAGAAGCTTGTTTCCCAACGGCATGGTTCTGGGTTCAGTCCCACTGCGTGGCACCTTGGGCAAGTGTCTTCGACTATAGCCTCGGGCCGACCTAAGCCTTGTGAGTGGATTTGGTAGACGGAAACGGAAAGAAGCACGTCATATATATATATATATATATATATATATATATATATATATATATATATATATATATATACATATATATATGTGTGTGTGTATTTGTATGTGTGTCTGTTTGTCCCTCCCCCACCATCGCAGTTAGTATGTTTACGTCACCCGACGTTGGTGTGTTTATGTCTCCGTAACTTAGCGGTTCTACAAAAGTGGGGTGGAATAATTACTAAGTTTATAAAGGATAAGTCCTGAGGTCGATTTGTTCGACTAAAAGGTGGTACTCCAGCATGGCCACAGTCAAATGACTAAAACAAGTAAAAGAATAAAATAATATATGTACATATATATGTGTGTGTGTGTGTGTGTGTGTGTGTGTGTGTGTGTGCGTATTTCCTTCGTTTCCCCTTAATACAATTTGACCAGATCTGTTCATCAAATTAATAAATCTAGTTCCACTCATTCCATTAGTAACAAATCGTTATTAATTTAATGAATAGCATAGATTTAATTAAAACATGCATTCCGATGCTTTAATTAGAAGGGATGTAAATAGAAAGTTATTGCGTGAAAGGTTGGTGGCCCCGTGGAAAAGACTGCAATGGATTTAGCAATGTAGTTTCGATTCTCAGTGGGAGTTATTTCTCGCTATTTATGTCATGTGGAGGGATATGGCTTCGTGGTTAAAGTGTTGTACACATGATCGTAAGATTACTGTTTCGATTCCTGGACCAAGCGACGTGTTGTGTTCTTGAGCAAAACACTTCATTTCACGTTGCCCTTGTCCAGTCAGTTGGTAAGAATATATAAGGTGAAGTTGTGACCGGTCTGACTACTTCAGTGATCGATCGATGGAGGACCTGCTTGAATGAGCAAAAGGAAGGGAACTTCTGAAGTGAAAGGCCAGGGGCCTGCCTTGGTGTCGGATGTTACCTTTTTCTTTCTTTATTCAAGTCATCATTTCCACCACCCACCTCGAAGAAATAAACCTAGCGACACTAATTAATCATTACTAGCGGCACTAATTAATTGTTAATTGAATTACAACACTTTGGATTCTGCATATAATATATTGGCTTCAAATTTTAGCACAAGGCCAGTAATTTCAAGAGCCGGGATAATCGATTACATCTTCCCCAGTATTCAACTGGTACATATTTTATCGAACCTAAAAGAATGAAAAGCAGAGTCGACCTCGGTGGGATCTGAACTCAGAACAACGAAATGCCTCTAAGCTTTTCACCCGGCGCGCTAACCATTCTGCCAGCTCACCGCCTTAAAGTATATTCAGTATTGGTTTCATATTTCGGTTATTTCAAGGGAGTGGGGTAGTCGATTACATCGACCCCAGTACTCAATTGGTACTTATTTTTATCGACCCAGAAAGGATGAAAGGCGGAGCCGACCCCGGTGGAAGTTGAACTCAGAACGTAAAGACGAACGAAATGCCGTTAAGCATTTTATTCGGAGCGGTAACGATTTCTGCCAGTTTGCCTCCTTGAGTGTGCATGTAATATGTTAACATAATAGAAAATGATTGCTTTGATCTCCCAGGTCCAAGGGGCCAATGGTTCTGATTTTCAAGGATTTAAGTTTGAAAATAAAAGAAATATTCTTGCTTCAGTAGGATGCCACACCGTTATAGAGTTAACCTCCAAGAGCTACAAGTAGCCATTGCGCTCGAGAAATGGGAAATGAAGTGCGTTGCACAAGAATATAACACGGTGTCTGCTTCCTGAATCGAACTCACGACTCAATGACCTTTATATTAACAACTTCAGCAGTTGACGATGCATCTTCACTTATAGTAACATGTTTCATTAACAAAAGGAAGAATGAAATGAAAAAAAAAATGGAATGAAAGAAAAATGAAA
>NC_142948.1:34728019-34730519 GCF_046866305.1 Octopus bimaculoides | reverse complement strand
GTTAAACTGTAAAGAACTATCAGAAAAGTTTGGGCTTCTGGTGTCAGTTGAGATGTTCTCCCGTAGTGTCCACCACTTTCGTTTACCAAAGATACTGTTGAAGGGAAGTTTTGGTCAAGACCTATAAGATCACTGAATTCATCCTCTTCCATCTTGCTGGTGGGAAAAATAGGAGAATTCTTCCGTCTATTGTGTTTGATTTTTTTTGCTTCAGAATTTTAAAGCTTGAGAGGGAGAGAGAGAGAGAGAGAGAGAGAGATGGAGAGAGAGAGAGAAGGGGAGAGAGAGGAGAGAATGTAATGAAGAGAGAAAGACAGACAGACAGATAGACAAACAAACAGAAAGAGGGGAAGAGCGATAGAAACAGAGACAGTATGTGATATATATATATATATATATATATATATATATATATATATATATATATATATATATATATATATATATATATATATGGTGAGAGGGAGAGATAGAGAGAAAGAAGGTAGGGAGAGAAGGAGACAGAGAGAAAGAAAGGAAAGAAAGAAAGACAGAAAAAAGAGAGGCGGAATGTGAGTGTGCGTGTGTGTGAGGGAGAGAAGGGGAGAAATGCAGACAGTGTGGCTGAGTGTTCGAGGGAGTGTGGATGAGAGAAAGAAAGGGATAAACGGACTGACAGATAGGAAGACGGGCAGACGGACAGAAAGACTCTGTGTGAGTTATAGAGGAAGAGAGGGAGAAAGTGGAAGAGATGGAAAGTGTGGTTTAAGGAGAAACGAAGAAAGACAACGAGGAAATTTGTAGGAAATGAAAGGCAAAAAGAACAAACTGCTTAACGTTTTTTTTTGTTTTTTCTTCTCTAAAAGCGGATTGTGGGTTGTATGTGAAAATGTCCGCCTCAGCGTTGGTGTCGTCAGATACTGGAAAGAGAAACAGAAGGAGAGGGCAATGAATAGGAAAATCAATTATAACAAAAATTGATATGAAAAAAAAAGAAAGAGAAGTTTAATATCTATAACACGCATTACTTTGTAATCACTCTATCCCTTCTCATTCCGTGTTTGTTAATATATATATATATATATATATATATATATATATATGTGTGTGTGTGTGTGTGTGTGTGTGTGTGTGTGTGTGTGTGTGTGTGTGTGTCTATATACGCATACATACATATAGTCATGGTTATATATGCATTTGTGCGTATGCGTGTGTATTTAATTTTTATTTTTCAATCGAGACAAATAAGACTCAGAACACAAAACCTACACACACTCACATACACGCACGCATACACTTCATATGAAGAAATATGTCAGAGGTGAATTATGTTGAAATTATAACTGAAAGTCAAGGTCAAAGAGTGACAGACACACAAATGTTGCTTTAATAATATAAATCTATATTTTTTTATGGTCTAATGTTGAAAATATGACTATTATTTAAAACTTGTTACCTTGTTTATAGACGCTGAGAAAATTCTCCCGTCTCTCTCGACTGCTAAATTAAAATACCACTACGAATAATAAAAGAAAAAATAGCAAATTACGCATTCCATGAAATTCCAGCAAGCTTTTAATTGTTTTCCAAACTTTTAATTGTATTCATAAAATGTTTCATTAATACATCTCAGTTTATGTCATACTGGTGGTTTCTAAAATGAATGAAATAGTCCTATTCAGGATTATCACCAATTAAACATTCTAAGGACTTCGTATAAGTAAAAAAAGAAAAATGAAGCATGCGCATTCTCTGCATCTTTATCCCTATTTCTTCGCTTAAGGATACAACCTACCACCCGATCTAAGAATTGAGACCACAATCATGCGATCGGGTGTGCAACACCCTAACCACTGAGCCGCACGCTCTCCCTGTATTAATATTAATTTGATTAATTAAACCGATCATATTTATGAGAAAAAATACTAATGAAGTTCATTAAATGTACAACGAGTTTAATGAAATGAAATACTAATATTTTAAAACGAAAAACGCATTAATTAGCATCCAAAAAAACACGATGTCTCTTCATTTATCGTTGTTAAATTTAATTAATATAACAAGAGCGTTTTAGTTTGCTTGAAGCATTGTAGGACCGAAATAGAATAATAAAGGAAATGAGAAATAAAGGAATCTAACAATGCGAAAGGTTAAAAATCTAAAAGTTTAAAAAACTCCTTGCATTGCTTGAAGCTTAACTTATGTCTCAATTCATTTATTAATTAATGTAAATTAACATAGTTCAAAGTTTCTTTTGCTTTTTATTTTTTTCGTTTTTACTTGTTTCAGTCATTGGAGCGTGGACATCCTGGGGAAAAATCTTTAAAGGTCTTTTTAATTTATAGTTTTTTAGTCAAACAGATCGACACCAGTGATTATCTTAAAGTCTGGTGCGTCTTTTAGCAAATTCTTTTACCGGACCGTTTGGTTATGGGGACGTAAAACAAAACAACACCGGTTGTCACATGGTGGTGGCGATCAGACAGAGACGCTAACACACACAAACACATGCACATATATG
>NC_142948.1:34720519-34725519 GCF_046866305.1 Octopus bimaculoides | reverse complement strand
TTTCACTCTCTCTCGCACACATACCTACTTGTGGACAAAATCAAAAGTTTATATAACAATGATGTTTTTTGTTTCTTTCAAAAAATGCAACGTAAACACGAGAAGAAACAAAAGTAAAAAAAAATTCTCACTCATACAACAATACTTTTACAGAAATACAATCAATACCATCCGGACTTAAAACAGATGAAAAGAGTTGTATGTTTGGCTAAGCGCCAACCCTATGTAACCCTGAATGACCACAAAGATAACTTTTGTTGTTAATCCCATGTGTAGACTCATCAATCACAACATGAATGAATTCGATAAAATTAGTAAATTTATTTTAGGCTCCATTAATTTTAAAATTATACAAACCACGGTCGATGATCGGTTTACCTTTATAGAATTATAACAGGTCGGTATCTACGTGGTTTAATTAACATAGGTGTTAAACATAATTAGAAATTTATTTAGTATGAAAAAATGGCGTTTATCCCTTCGTTACGAAGAACATTTGTCTGTACATAGTTTAGCGTTTGGTTGTACTCTGATGTAAGGTCATTCCTTACTTATGATGATTTTCTAGGGCTCAAGCACAAATGTGTGTATATGAAAGACTAACAGACACACAGATAGGTAAAAAAGACGCATGCGCAGAGAAACATAAATACACGTACATACATACATACATACATATAAATAGACAGATATATATTCATAAACGCATGCATACATACATGCATTTATTCTGGTACTCCGTTGGTTACGACGACGAGGGTTCCAGTTAGCTTTCGTTGGCCTAAGGCTATAGTAGAAGACATTTGCGCAAGGACACTGAACCCGGAACCATGTGGTCAGTAAGCAAGCTACTTACCATACAGCCACTCTGCGCCTATATATATATATATGTGTGCGTGTGTGTGTGTGCGTGCGTGCGTGCGTGTGTGTGTATACATATACATATATACATATATATGTACATATACTTATGGAGACCGTCACACACACACACATACCTACACACATATATCATACGTATTTCGATAGACATGTTCCTATAATGACAACAGAAGTAGAACGACAATGATAATGGTTGCTAACATTAATGGCCATCAATGAATCTTTTACTACAAAATTGTTTTACCACAAAGAACCGAATGCCATTTAAACCATTCCCTCACTAATTACCAACTCGGGTATCGTTTACTAATTGATGATTGTCCATTTTTCCGTCTATTTCATTTCATATTTTCTGTCTAACTAATTACATATGGTCTCTCATCCAATTTATCTCCAAAGCAGTTTTCTTTCTCAAATAATGTCAGAATTTATCAAACGACACAAAAAATTTGCACAGAACGGTAGCCTTTCATACAAGGTTTCGCCCAATTCTCAGGACCGACTAACTCATTTTTGTTTCTCTACGTCCCCTGTTAGCACGAAATTCTTCTCCACTTTGTTCTTCAAAGGTCTTGTCTGAATACCTTCAAATACAAACCTGCACACAACAGAGTTTGAAGTGCAGATTAGTTAAACCAGTGATTCTCAGTCATTTTTTTGTCAATGGACTCCATTTTATTCTTATTCTAATCTACTGAAGCCCCATATTCATTTACTGTATATATATATATATATATATATATGAAACTGCACCTAAATTTGAAAAACTTGTAATTGTTTAAAATAAATTTGTAAAACATTGTTAAGCAAAAAATATTGTTGAAAATAGTTTGGTGTATATAAATTTTTTTAAAACAATTACAAGTTTTTCAAATTTAGGTGCATTTTAAGCAAAAAATTGGCCTATATATATAGGTATAGAAAGAGAGAGAGAGAGAAATATGTAATAGTTAAACGTTTGTGTTAATGGATGTTTGAACTTCGCAACAGTTCGTTGGTGACTATTTATTATTAGTTGTGAGTTGGTACAGTAATGGTACACAAATGGCCGACTCGATGTCCAGAGATCATTGAATTTTATGATGTTTTTGTCTGATGACGAATCGTTTTTGTAAAACACTGGACGTGTGAAATACCTCAGAAATATGTCATATACACAGACAATGCGTATATATATATTCACACATGTACATACATCCATATATATGGTTTCAAATATATATGTGTATATATGTATATATATATATATATATATATATATATATATTTATATATATATATATATATATATATATATATATATATCTATGTATGTGTATATATATATATGCATATGTGAATATTCAGTATATATTAACATATGAACGTCGTTCATCCGATGATGGAGGAAGCGGAGTTGGTGGCAGCCGTATAGATATGTAGACATATGTACATGTATATATGTATATATATATATACATATGTATACATATATGTATATACATGTGTGTATGTACATGTGTATATACATACATATGCATTTCTGTGTATGTATATATATGCATATATATATATATATATATATATATATATATATATATATATATATATGCGTTTGTGTATATATACACACAGGCACACACTCACACATACGTACATACACACAGACGTATGTACGTTTGTGTGTGTTTGTATGTATGTAACGCCACACGTTATGCACCACACGATCAAATGACGTTCGTAAATGTTACTTAACCAAATGAGAACATTGAATATTCATACACGCACACACAAACACACACCTGACCAGAAGCATATCAATAACGAAATGCAGCGTCTCAACACAACAGTCAGCCATGGATGACGAAACACCATTCGATGCGAAGAGACCGTGACAAGGAAAAGTATTTGGCTCCTAACATTTAGTTGATCCATTTACATAGATACATAAACACATGTATATATATATATATATATATATATATATATATATATATATATATATATATATATATATATATATATATATATATATATATATAGATAGATAGATAGATAGATATATATATACATACATACGTGTGTGTGTGTGTGCTTGCATGTGTATATATATATATATATATATATATATATATATATATATATATATGCATATATATGTACCTGTAAAATGTCGATACTTCGACTTTCACAATCCGAAGCTTGTTATAGTCTGGCGAAAAAATATATTTGCTATTATCTCGTAAATCGTTCCATCTCCGAATGGATACGTAGAGACTTCCGGATTTCTATGCTTGACCAAATATGATTTACGTTGCACACCTCATTGCATATAATCACCAGTAGAAATGGCCTATTTTTCTAGTATATTTGACATGAGATTTAGAGAGATAATAAAAATACACATTTTGAGTAAAATAGGGAAGTGTATAGAAATAATATTGTTGAGAATGACGGGAATTATATTGAGTTGGAGTAAGCCAATGAACAGACATTACCAGAATGTTATTATCTTTACTATATGAAGATATAACGTTTGTTGGGAATATAAAATTTTATAAGTGCGTTAGTTTAATATTTCGCTGTCTAATTTGATGTAGATATTATCTTCCAATATTAAAAAAAAAACTTATGATCGTGTCGGTATCTGTTAAACAGCTCTGATTTTGTATTGCGATAAATTGGGCAATCATTGGCACTTTTAATAGCATTAATAAGAATTACGACTCTAAGTCTATCCATTCTTATACTGGCGAAATTTATCTTTGCACTCTTAAACCTTTCATCATGTGTCTCCTAGATTTCGCTAGGTTATATAACACAGAGATGATAATCCCTTCGCATAAAGGTACAAGATATGATATTTTGTGGGAAGGGAGTAATCGATTACATCGACCCCCAGTGTTTCACTGATACTTAATTTTTCGACCCAGAAATGATGAAAAGCAAAGTCGACCTCGGTGTAATTTGAATTCAGAACGGAGCGTCGGGCGAAATACTGCTAAGTCCCTGTAACTTAGCGCTTCTGCAAAAGAAACCGATAGAATAAGTACTAGGCTTACAAAGAATAAGTCCTGGAGTCGATATGTTCGACTAGAGGCGGTGCTCCAGCATGACCGGAGACAAATGACTGAAACAAATAAAAGAATATATATATGTATATATATATATATACAGATATACTTACATACACACACATATATACATATGGTGTATATACATCCCCAATTATATATGTGTATATGTATATGTATGAAAAATATATATGCCTGTGTGTGTGTGCATGTGTTTTTGTGTAGAATGTTTGTTCGTGCGAGTATGGTTTTCAACGTACAAAATGAAGTACCCGACGCTTTAGGAGGTCGAGTTCAATATGTTTGTTTATTAATGGCTAATTTGCAAACTTATACTTCCGTTTCATTCCTTTAATACAGAAAAAAAAAAAAGAAAAAAATTACAACACTTTGTAAGCCAGTTATCAATAAACTTACTCATTTACACATACACACAGGCGGCGCGCACTTAGACACACATACCGCTCAAAGTTAGTGCTGTAATCGTTATTCACTGATCAATTCTTAATCTTCTTGCTGTCCAATAACGGAAAGTCAAACGTTTTTTTTTTGTTATTTGCTTCTGTTGAAGTTTTCAGTGACGACGTTTCCCTTCAACTGTGCCTGCAATGATAATAGCATTCCCAATTTTCTTTCTGTATCACACAGTAAATCGGTTTTATCGTCATTAAAAACCTCGCCGTAAATGAGTTTCCCACACCCAAGTTAATTTTGTGATTTGGAATGAAATGTCCATTTGATTGATTGCCGAACTATCGATTGCAAATCGATGATTAGTTATTCATAGGTAAGATAATTTGCTCAGGACAGATCGAAATTTTAGCAAATGGAGAGCAAAAATACAGCGTCGCACTGGAGTTACAAAACAATGCCCACTTTTGTAGCTGTTCCTCTACTCAAATTTGACCTGGTGCTTGGCTAAATCATTTAACTATCATATAACTTTGCGCTCAAGTGAAAAGACATTTAATTTTAGCTACAACCTTGGTCAACACATTTAATTTTAGTTGTGTACATCATGGTGAAGTTATTTAATTTTGGCTAGCCATCTTTATAACCACACCG
>NC_142948.1:34708019-34715519 GCF_046866305.1 Octopus bimaculoides | reverse complement strand
CAAACAGCCTGTAAATCGACATCAATATCACAAATCCAGATAAGGCAGCAAAAGGTTACAAATACGTTTCTCTGTTCCCTTTACTATTTAATTAAAATAAAATAAAATAAACAAACTGAGATGTCTTCCATCTTGTTTTTGGTGTCAGATATCAAAATATTGAATCTAAATATCGCTATATTCATATATTCATAATAGAATATCTGTATGACCAAATATTTACTATATTGGCAGGGGTAGAAGATAGTATGGCACTCGACGAGTGATATAATATTTTCTATTGATGTTATAGGGCGGTTTGATATTATTTTTTTCACATGATAAACGACATTCAACCCTCTGTCTTCTGGCTGAACACCTTGTTATAGAGAAGAACGTTTCCATTTTGCTTTTGTTTATTTAGTTTTTGTAATTGCAAAAATGGCCATCACACATATTTTACTTTACAAGGCTCTATCTATATGGGTGTATATGTATAAGCGTGTGTGTGTGAATATTTGTATGTGTGTGTAAATGTGTGTGAATGTTCGTACGTATGTGTACGTGAGTGAGAATGTGTATGTGTGCGTGATAATCAATATAAATTTGTTTTTTCTTTGATTTTGGATATCATAAATATTAATGTAACCATGTGTATATATATATATATATATATATATATATATATATATATATATATATATATATATATATATATATATATATATATATATATATATATACATATATATATATATATGTATACATATATGAATGTATATACACAGACAAACACACAAATTCACACACATGCAAATATGCATATATACGTACATAAAGGCATAAAAATTTGTGTGGCTATATATGTGTGTGTACGTATATATATATATATATATATATATATATATATATATATATATATATATATATATATACATACATGCACACACACACACACATATATATATACATATATAAATACATAAATGTACATATGTGTGTACACAATACACACATATGTACATTTATGTATTTATATATGTATCACTTTATGTAAATATTTGTATAAACATCCCATTCACATAGCATATAATATCGTATCAATGCAAGTGAATACAAGGAATTAATGTAGTTTAAGTGAAAAGAAAAAAAAAAAAAGAACTCGATACAAAATTGTAGAAACTAATATTTTTTATTAAATAACTGGATTATCTTTCAGTAACACTACAACTATTAGTTTCACCTTCTGCCTTTTCTCAGGTAATGATGCAAACCACCGATACATATCGACTGTTCACAACCACAGCGTGGCTCTGAATGAATATGCATGACGACGCTGTATGCGATATGCTTAATAAACCAATAATATTTAGCGTTTCTGTGAAAATAGAACCCATTGATAAACTACAGTAATATTGGGAATTGCAAGTGAAGATCAAATAACTAGTTTCGGATCTCATTAGTGACAGTGTCATTTACCTCACCCTCTATATAATACACACATACACATATATATACACATATATACACATATATATACATACATACATACATACATACATACATATATATATATATATATATATATATATATATATATATATATATATATATATATATATATATATATGTGTGTGTGTGTGTGTGTGTGTGTGTGTGTGTGTGTGTGTGTGTGTATTGAAGGATAGATATATAGAGAAAGAGAGACAGTCAGAGAGACACGCAGAGAGGATTTTATTGTATCTGAAAAAAAAAAAACTACTTCAGTAAAATAATATTGTACTCTACTTTTAGTATTCCAGTACTATTTTTTCTCGACCTTGCTCCGCACATGTGGGAGTATATATATATATATATATATATATATATATATATATATATATATATATATATATATATATGTATATATATACAGAGAGAGAGAGAAAGAAAGAGAGAGAGAGAGACAGACAGACAGAAAGACAGAAAGAAAGAAAGACAAAAGAAGAAAATAAGATAAAGGAGATAAAACGAATAAATGAGAATAGAAGAAGAAGAAGAAGAAGAAGAAGAAGAAGAAGAAGAAGAAGAAGAAGAAGAAGAAGAAGAAGAAGAAGAAGAAGACGATGACGATGACGATGATGATGATGATGATGATGATGATGATGATGAAAAGCCATTGCGAGCGAGATTTGACAACGAGATGAGAATGAAGCTGGTTGTTTCAACACGTGTTAGCGATCGTCTGCAGAAACAGGAATTTGCATTGGTAATCGATAGTACATTACCAAAACCGTAAATAGACTAACTGCTGCTGCTGCTGCTGCTACTACTACTACTACTACTACTACTACTACTACAACTACAACAACTACTACTACTACTACTACTACTACTACTACTACTACTTGAGCGTTAATCAAACAATCTGAACGGCACCGCGTTGTATTGATCACGAACAAGATTTGGTTAAAGACTTAACTCTCATTATCATTGCAAAGATAAAAAGCGAAGGTAAATGAAAGCAAACAGTAAAAACAACAAAAATCAAGAAGAAGAAGAACAGCAACAACAATCACAAGGACAACAACAAGATCGGCAAAAACAGCAGCAACAACAAAAACCGAAACAGCTGCAACAACAAACGAGAAAGATCTGTACATGGTCGATTGACTTCTAAGAAACAGCGACCAGATTTTCACGGGGGCGTAAGGTGGGATGTGTGGTTAACTATTGTATATGCTTCCGAATTCGATCTCACAACGGAGGTCTTTGGACAAGTGTTTTCTATTATAGTTTCGCGCCGACAAATAACCTGCGAAGGAAATTTGAATAAATGAAAACCGTTTGGAATCCTTTGTATGTATGTATGCGTGCAGTTGTACGTACGTATGTATGTATGTATGTATGTATGTATGTATGTATGTATGTATGTGTTTGTGTGTGTGTGTATACATGTATATTTGTATGCATGTCTGTGTTTGTGTGCTTGTATGTATGTATGTCTTTGTGCGTCCATATTTATGTGTGTGTGTATGTGTGTGTGTATGTGTATGTGTATATGTGTGTATTTCTTTTTCTCTTTTCAATTCAGAGTAAATTTGGCCACCAGCCAAATAGCAAGGGTGTGAACGAAATCATCTTATTTTGTTTATCATCCTTCAAATCTTCTGAAGGCCTTGCAGCTTGTTACTGACCCAGGTAACGTGATCATTTGTATTGTATGAATTAAGGACTTGCCTTCTCTCTCTCTCTCTCTCTCTCCAAAAACCCAAGTTCAGTCAAGCTCTGCTCCACGCGGACTAGTATATTTCGTGTAGCGTCAATAATAAAAATAGTTTCAAATTTTGCCACAATGACAGTAATTTGGGGGGAAGGGACAAGTGGATAACATCGATCCCCAATGTTCAAATGGTACCTAGTTTATCGACTACTACTACCACCACCACCACCACCACCACCACCACCACCACCACTACTACATTATTTTGACATCTGATTGAACTGTCAACCTCTTCACTAATTAAACTTCACCCATTAATCAGATCGACAAATGTGTTAAGGTTATACAGTAAAACTCTGATCTGCCGCATGTGCTAGGATCGGTGTACACGCACCTCCCACTGCACCCCACCTCCACCAGCACACGAACACACCCAAACCCACAAACACAGACACACAGATACACAGACACAGACACACGCACACACACACATTTATTCATGTATGTATGTATGTATGTATGTATGTATGTATATATGTTTGTGCGTGTCTGCGGAGGTGTATCTGTATAGATGCGTATGTGTGTATATATGCGTGTGTGTGTGTGTGTGTGTGTGCGTGTGTGTGCGCATGTATTTGTTTCCCTTCCGTGTTTTTGTTGTGTTTTATTGTTGTTGTTTGTGTGCAAACATTGGTTATTTAATCCTGAAAGGCATTGGATATAATGTAATAGATATTGGTGACTTGGGATAGGAACAGCACCCCCAACACCACCACCACCACCAACAGCACCACAACAACAACAGCAACAACAACAACTACTACTACTACTACTACTGCTACTGCTGCTGCTGCTGCTTCTACTACTGCTACTACTACTACTGCTGCTACTACTACTGCTGCTGCTACTACTACTACTACTACTACTACTACTACTACTACTACTACTACTACTAATAATAATAATAATAATAATAATGATAATAATAATAATGATAATAATAATAATAATAATAATGATAATAATAATAATAATAATAATAATAATAATAATAATAATTATTATTATTATTATTATTATGAGATAGAGAATAGGAAGCCAGACAGTCTTAATTGAGAAAGAAAGCAAACTATGCTGGATTATAGATAAAGGTATGCGATAAGGAAGAAAGAAAAGTTGAGAGATACGACAGGTTAGCTTGGGAAGTTAAGCAGTTGTCGTCGATGAAAAAGGTGGTAGTAGTACCAATAATTGTCGGAGCCCTGGGAACAGCAGCAAAAGTCTCGAGAAGTACGTGGAACAAATAGGGGCTGCAATAAGGGTGGATGACTTGCAGAAAACAGCACTGCTTGGAACTGCTCGAATACTCCGGAAGGTGCTCGAAAAATGAGAGGTGTTACCTTAGTTCACTGGTAGTGAACAGCTGACTCCGTAGTACATTTCCAGCGTTAGAAGCTGTGCAAAGGCAATGATAATAATAATAATAATAATAATAATAATAATAATAATAATAATAATAATAATAATAATAATAATGAATACATAATAAAAATTGGGGGAAAAAATAGAGAAGTGGTTTGAAGACTTGGTTGATAAGCATTAATAAATCAGTAGACATGTAGTGTTTCTGTTATTTGCATAAGAATCCAATTTTGATGAACAAATGCAATCAGAAGCGGATTATTTACGTTGTAGAGATTTAACACCACGGAGGTAGGAGGAAGAGAAGGAGGAGGAGGAGGAGGAGGAGGAGGAGGAGGAGGAGGAGGAGGAGGAGGCGGAGGCGATCTCTAAAGATATACAATCTGTTGGTTTTTGATTGATAGGTCGGTCGGTGTGATGATTAGATAAAGGGGCGATGACTATCACACACACACACACACAAACACACGCACACACATACAGCAATACATAAACACGTATATATATATATATTCACATATTTATTGGTGTATTTAGAAATAGGTATGTGTTTACTATACACGGCGCCGTGTTGATCGTTGATTAATCCTTAACCTGATATTGTACTCAATACGAAACGTAGACTCAGATTTGTATTTTCTTTTGTTTATTTGTTTTCGATCAACGAAATTGTGACTGTTTGATCTGAATAAGCCAGTCATATGACGAATTTATGTATAACTGTTATTATTTCATTGATACAAAAATAAAAATTCAAACTTGGAGGTAAGCGTGAGAAATGAACGTGTGGCTAACAAAAACTCCCTTTTATAGTTAAATACTTGCAATGAACTGTATTGACAGGAGTTCATTGAATAAAATATACGTTTCTTTCTTTCGTGTATTCAATAAATGATATATTAGTTACAATTTATGTATAATAGCTAACTAAATGACCTGTCACTGTTTTAACGAAATACAGGTGCAGTGAAGGTATTTAAACAGATAATTAGATATGGCATGCATGTCATAATGAACAAAGAGAGAGAGAGAGAGGAGGTGGGAGGAGGACTACAAAGAGTGGGAGGGAGACAAAAAGCAGAATTCGAAAACTAAGTTTGCTGTAAGCCGTAGATCTACTGAAACATTTTATATTCTGTTGCTGCTGTTGTCGTTATTTAACTCCAGTTTTAATCTTATCGACACTATTTTGGATCAAAGACGTTCCATGCGTGACTTTATAATCTTGTTTCCAGATATAATACAAGTCGTCGTAGACTTACGACCGATCGATTTTACGACGATCGGCGCGCCAGCTCCCGGCAGCAATAATATATAATCCAGTTGAAATCTAATGGGTATAATTTCTTAGAAATTTCTTAGAAATTAAACCCATGAGGTTCAGAAATTAACCCGTCTATGGATGACGCCAGCTTACAAACGCTTACCCTAGGTTTGGTTATCGATCGCCACTGTGGTTATCCAAAGTATTGGACGAATATCCTGTCGCGGAGACATCGAGGCAGCCTCGTATTTGCTTATTAGATGACGGCTTGAGAGTTCAAACAAATAACACTGTTGTAGTATAATACAGAATGCTGCGTGTGACTTTTACCAGAGAATGCACCTTAAGAATGTAAAAATATAAAACAAAGCTATGTAGACCTGTAGGTCGACTTACGACCAAATCGACTTACGACCAGTCTGTCGGGACCAATTATGGTCGTAAGTCGACAACGACCTGTATTCTTGTAAAGTGGGTTCCTCCCACTGGTGTAATGTGTGACTACTGTTGTATCGTAGTTGCTGTTTTACGCTAGTAGCCACAACAGTTACTAGTAATCGGATATCGTTGTATATCATCGTACCGGAATAGTAATACACTTACTTCTTCTGTCTTACTATCGCTGATAGCTCCACAAGACACCGACTAGAACTGTAGAGTCTCAACCCTTCGACTGTCGACCTTCTATTGACGACCGGCTACTGGTCTATCACTTTTTACCGGGAGAGGTATACAGCTTCACTATTACAACAAGTATATTTAGGACTACGTTATCCCACGTGTCTCGATACAGAAAAGGTTGGGATACTGTGGTCTAAAGTAATATTGAGAGAAGTCTAGAGTGTAGTGAAGAGCAACCACAGTCTGAAGTGATGTTGAGTGGAGTGTAAAAATCGTGTTAAGGACTAGCTTATACCCTGGAGCAATTTTGAGTGAAGTCGATAGGTTGTGGGATACAATGGCTACCGTTTGAAGTGATGTTGAGTGTAGGTCTACATCTTACACTAATAAAGAGTGGTTACAGACCCAATGAATGTTTAGTGCATTTTACACACATGGTCTTTGTTATTCTCGTCAATAGAAGCTAAATTACAGTGTTTCGAAGATGTCTTCTTCAAATTACTATTTAATTTTTTTTAATCTGGGATACATTGAACAATTTATTCCTTTGCTTTAACTTTAGTGGCATTGTTTTGTGTAAGTAATAGTGTTGTTGTTGTTGTTGTTGTTGTTGTTGTTGTTGTTGTTGTTGTTGTTGTTGGTGGTGGTGGTGGTGGTGGTGGTGGTGGTGCTTGTTGAAGTGACAAAATAAATAAGGTACATACGAAGCCTTTATTGGATAAACATTGGTTTTATGGTCGATTCAGATTTTGAAATGGTGCCAAAATCATTAAATAGACATATAATAACGATGTTACTTAGCAGAATAATAATAATAATAATAATAATAATAATAATAATAATAATAATAATAATAATAATAATGGTAATGATGATGATGATGATGATGATGATGATGATGATGACGATGATGATGATGATGATGGTTATATGGGAAGACAGCGAACCTCTTCCTAACAACAAGAATGCAGTTCTTTTTACGCAATAAACAGTAAAGGATATAATTTAATGA
>NC_142948.1:34698019-34703019 GCF_046866305.1 Octopus bimaculoides | reverse complement strand
CTCTAGAGCAGTACTTTGTACAAATCCCAAAGCATCGCAGTTATTAATTACCCCAGTTATAATACCGACTTGAGCTTCTGACTTGTTGTCTTTTGAGCTCTGTGGCTGGAAGTTAGACTCAAGTTATATAAACACAAAGCAACAATAATAACAATGTTTTGTTTTTTATCATTAACCACTGATAGTTCAGATATTTAGTGTGAGAGTGAGAGAGGGATATTGGGGGTATATATCAACCCCAGTAACTCACTGGTACTTAACTTACTTTTGTCGCCCCCACGGACAAGCTTAGTGGGATTTGAACAGAAAATGCAACTAAACACCACAAATTATAAGTAAATCGAGAAATAATATAGAAAGAGAATAGAAGAAGAAGAAGAAGAAGAAGAAGAAGAAGAAGAAGAAGAAGAAGAAGAAGAAGAAGAAGAAGAAGAAGAAGAAGAAGAAGAAGAAGAAGAAGAAGAAGAAGAATGTTGTGTCTTACCTTAAATAAATTATGCATTTATCCATGTATCGGATGAAGAAAACAAATAAATAAATATAAGTATATATATATATATATATATATATATATATATATATATATATATATATATATATATTCTTAATCAATAATGATATACCACTTAGTGGAACACAATCGACACGGATTCACAATGTGGCGAGGACAAAAAAAAAAAGAAAAAAAGAGAAAGGAAAAAAAAGAGGGAAAAGAACGAAACGAGAAAGGGGAGATAATTCCCAAACCTTAGAATTAATTTGGAGGAAATACCGTTTACGTTGCGAGGAATGGGTTATCCAGGTCTCAGTCGTTTATTGTGAGATGCTGCTTTGTAACGCCAGCTGTAATGCCTGCATATTTTAAATCTCCGCTAGAACGTTGCAACACCTACATACATACATACATACATACATACATGCATACATACATACATACATACATACATACATACATGCATGCATGCACGCATACATACACATGTGTGCTTGTGTATATAGGTGTGTATGTATGTATTTATTTATGTATATATATTATATATATGTGTATATATTCATATATGTATGTGTGTGTATATATATATATATATATATATATATGGGAGAATATACAAAAAATAACAACAGACGAGGACAGGTGGTGTAAATAACAAAAGTATGTATTAGTATGACGCTCGGGAATACGGAAAGTCTTTGACGTTTCGAGCTACGCTCTTCAACAGAAAGAATACGGAGACAAGGAGAAAAACACGGAGAAAAAAAATTGAATAGTGTTCAGTCAACGGTCAATCATATATATATATGTGTGTGTGTGTGTGTGTGTGTATACGTATTGCTATACTGTGCTGAGAGACCAGATGTTAAAAAAAAATATGTTGCATGCTGTCATGAAACTAATAGTTGTAAATATAATCTCATATATGTGTGTGTGTTTTTTTTGTTTGAAAAGGTTAAATGAAAGCGCTCACACACTAGAAAAAAACTTCTTCCCCCCAAAAAAGGTTTGTAACATTGTTATAGATATCTAAGGTTTTGTTTTTTAAATATTTTTTACAAAATATCACCTGTACACCTCAGAAACTGTGATGAATAATTCCCATAGACTTTTAAAAATATATATCCCGGAATGTCTGTGTGGTAAGTAGCTTGCTTTCCAACAAAATGGGTCCGGGTTCAGTCGCACTGCGTGACACCTTGGGCAAGCGTCTTCTGCTATTGGCAGGAGCCGACCAAAGCCTTGGGATTGGATTTAGTAGACGGAAACAGAAAAGACGCCCGTCGTATATATATATATATATATATATATATATATATATATATATATATGTATGTATGTATGTATGTATGTATGTATGTATGTATGTATGTGTGTTTGTGTGTCTGTTTGTGTGTGTGTGTGTGAGTATGTGTTTGTGTGTCTGTGTTTGTCCTCCCAACATCACTTGACAACCAATGCTGGTGTGTTTACATCACCGTAACATAGCGGTTCGGCAAAAAGGACCGATAGAGTAAGTACTAGGCTTACAAAAGAATAAGCCCTGGGATCGATCTGCCCGACTATAGGTGGTGGCCCAGTACGGCCGCAGGCAAATGACTGAAACAAGTAAAAGAGTACACACACACACACACACACACACACACACACACACACACACACACATACACGCACACACACACACACACACACACACACACACATATATATATACATGCGTGTATGGGTACGGCCATTGAAGCACTCTGTAGCATCTGGTGCATATTAATAATGGCAATGATATATGTGTATACGTGTGTGTGTGTGTGTGTGTGTGTGTGTGTGTGTGTGTGTGTGTGTGTGTGTATGGCGGTGCCCCAGTATGGCCACAACTCGTAAGCTGAAACTAGTTCAATTCATTCAATTCAATTCATATATAACATTTATGTACCTATAAATGTAAACATATGAGACTATAATTGTGTATACACACACACACATGCACACACACTCACATACATATAGTGTGCGCATCTGGGCGTGTGTGTATGCGTCTGTATTTGTGTCTGTGTGTCTGTTAATATGTGAAACGGTAAGGCGTGGTTCCCGACCTGTGTGTACGTTTGTTCGTTAAGCTTAAAATATCTTACAATTCTTCAATAGTCTTTTGTATCATAGAAATACGCGTTGAATGTCTACCGAAAGTCTTTGCTCACCCGTTGACAAGCATGACTGGCAGTGTGTACGTTATCTTATACATACGTGGTTTTCATAAACGGGTATGTGCACCCGGGTGCGTATGATGTGGATGTGAGTTCACAGGAGGAGCGAGTGTCCCGTTACCTGTGTTTATCTCTCTTATCTGTTTTCGGTAACTTGCTGTCATGCTGGGGCAATGCTTCGAAGAATTTTAGTCGAACGAATCGAGCCTAAAAACTTATAATTTTCTTTTGTAAAGTCTGGTACTTGTACTATCGAAGACTTTTACCGAACCGCTAGGTCACGCTGAAGTAGGCTATAGTAGAAGACACTTACCCAAGGTGTCACGCAGTGGGACTGAACCCGAAACCATGTGATTTGTAAGCAAGCTACTTACCACACAGCCACACATGTATATATATCTATACACACACACACACATATATATGTATATATATGCATATATATATGCATATATGTATGTATATATATATGCATATATATATGCATATATACATATGTATATATATATATGCATATATATATATATATATATATATATATATATATATATATATATATATATATATATATGTATATATATATATGCATATATATATGCATCTATACACATGTATATATATATATGCATATATATATGCATCTATGTATACTTACTTTACATTGTATGAACGGACGAAATGAAGTGTGTATACGAACGTAGTTTTTTTGTTGTTACGGGTGTGTTTCAAGGTGCATCATCCGCAAATAGTCCTTGTGTACGCGTGTATGCAGCCACATGTGTGATCTGCGGATGTGTATGTGTGTGTGTGTGTGTGTGTGTGTGTGTGTGTCCGTTGGCAGCATTGCGTTGGTGAGAAACGTAAGGTGAGCAGGCAGCGAAGAAATAAAATATTTTCAACGAATGGTGGTGGCTAGGGGGTGGGGTGGAAGACGTCGGGGAGGAGGGGAGGATAGTGAAGGGTATTGGGGAAGAAGCTGTGATGATGATGATGAAGATGATGATGATGATGATGGTGGTGGTGGTGGTGGTGGTGGTGGTGGTGGTTGTGACGGTGGTTATGAGGATGGCGGTGACGAGGACGACGACGATGATAATGATGATGGTGATGATGACGATGATGATGATGGAAACGATTACGACGACGACGATGATGATTTTGACGATAAGGGACGATGAGGAGGGAAAGAAGTTGGAGGAGATGGGGCAAGTAAGTGAAGGAGAAGAGGAAGAATGGAACGAAGAAAGAAAAGAAGGTAAGAGCGGGAGGATAATGATGCGGAAGAAATTGAAACAGTTATTAGAGTGTGTGAAGAGGAATCGGTGTCTATACACGAAGATACACGCACACACAGAGACACACATGCACACACACAGACACACATGCACACACACAGACACACATGCACACACACAGACAGCCATGCACACACACAGACACACATGCACACACACAGACACACATGCACACACACAGACACACATGCACACACAGAGACAGACATGCACACACACAGACACACATGCACACACACAGACACACATGCACACACACAGACACACATGCACACACACAGACAGACATGCACACACACAGACAGACATGCACACACACAGACACACTCATATGTATATGGGTATGTATATTCAGGTGTACAGACACATACAGTAACATATATGCACAAACATACACTGAAACACACAGACACACACACAGACACACAGTCACACACATACACACACACACACACACAGACCTAAACACCTATACATATATGAATGTATGTATGAAATTATATACGTATGTACGTATATATGCATATATGTTTATATATATATATATATACATCATATATGTATGCATGCATGCATACATCTATGCATGTATGTCTATATGTATGTATGCAGGTATGTATGTGTCTCTACCTTTATATATGTGTGTGTGTGTGTGTGTATGTATTTATAATTGTGTATATATATATATATATATATATATATATATATATCAGATAATTTTAACTATATATAATATGTATAGCTACAATCGTATATATATGCAAATATGTATATTTAAGCATATATATATATATATATATATATATATACACAGTTATAAATACATACACACACACACACACACACACACACACACACACACACACACACATATATATATATATATATATATATATATATATACGTACACATATATACACATACACATATATATATACATACACACACACAATCGTATATGCAAATATATGAAATTAAGCACATCTAAATTTCGAGTGAAGATGCAGAAGA
>NC_142948.1:34688019-34693019 GCF_046866305.1 Octopus bimaculoides | reverse complement strand
TTATCAATAATTACGTTCAATTTAGACTAATTCAATAACGAGTGGCATTAATTACAACAGGATAATTACTGGAAGCAGTTTCTCTTTGTTGTTCATATCGTGTTTTATTAGTTCACTCCATACTAACGAGAACGATTCAAAGTGATTACTTGAATTGCTAAAATTAGGAGCTAAATCTCGACCAAATAACACGATATTGGGTTGAAAAAACAATGACACACTGTATAATACACTCTTAAATATATAATGCCTGAAAAAATATCAGAACTGGAAAGTCTTTGGTAATATGTCTGGTGGACCAGAGAGCTATTTCGAGACAATTACTTATACTTCATACATTTTTGCTGATATATATTGGTCTAGTAATATTATGCATGCTTGTATGCGTTTGTGTAAGCGTGCAAGTGTGTGTTTATGTGCGGGTGTGTGCGTGTATAGGTGTGTGTGTATTTGTGTGTGTGTATGTTAGTGAGTGTGGTTAATAATTTTTAGTTTAAATATTTAGGTTTCGCTTGAAGCAAGCTTGTTTTTTAAAATATAATTCGGACAAGTACGTCACACATTTGAATCAATCACTTAAAGTACATATTCCCATTGATATATATATATGTATTTTTTTCTTTCTGTAGAAAGAAAGAAACGATGAAATATAAAAAAGAAAAATTATGTATCAAACAAGCGATGCTACACGCAACGGATTTCTATCTGGCAGCATCACGAAACGCGCAAGAAAATTAACACCGCAACATCCAATGAAATGAAAACGGAAGTGAAGGAAATAACAACTTTGTAAGAGATGCACCACACCATTTATCAGTTCATTATACAACCCCACCGTACGTTAACCTTAAGAACCATAAATCTAATTTCCTTTATAAGACTAAATGCAGGCTGATTAACCCTAGAATTAATGTAGTAGATATATTCATTCTCAATGCTGTCTAATCTGAGGACAAAAGAGCCATTGGGTTAGTCCATTGTAACTGCAGCGCTGCTAATATTGATGGATTTTACGGCACAAAGAATAAAGCCTGCAAATGTTTCCAACTCGATATCGTAGACTTTCACCATCCCATGTCGAAATATCTTCTTCTGAAAGCCCTACACTTCGAGATGCTACAACCCATGGTTACCGATTTGGCCATTAGAATAATTATGAATTCTAAATTTCAATATTCAACTAACATAAATTTATATATTTTTCTTGACACAGAGTGTTGCCTAAACTACATTAGTCAAATATATTTATTTATTTGTTTATGTCAATACCATCTTATTGTAGATGCTTTGACTAATTTCTCTATTTATTATATCTCATTCTGTTTTTATTAAAGTATCTATAAGTTATGATTGATGGCACTGCGATCATTGGCTGTCTCTAGATATGAAATATTTTCATTTTCCTTTCCTTTTTATTCCTCTCTTTTCCCCTCTCTTTCGTCTAAATCTTTGCAGAGACCTTCATTATCCTCTGCGGCTTTTCTTAACTTATTTCCCCTGAATTATAAATAGCCGGATCTCCTTTAAGTAGCTGGATCTCACACACATACACACATATTGTGCTTAATATATTTTATAACAATGTTACATTAAATTGAATGATTATTCATTACATTTGGTTATACTTGCGCCTATAAAATGAAGAACACATTTAAGCGATTTTCAGCGCCTATTGCGCTCTTATCAGAGCTGTCTACATCAGTTGACTAACCTTGAGTACTTTTATCATGTTACAGAGATTAGGAATCCAATCTTTATTAATATATCTGTGATATCATTCGCCATCAAATTTCAAAATTTGTGTAGTTTACCTTTAGGTGCCATACATAAATCGACAAAGCTGTGGTGTTCATTTTGCATATCAAATTCATGATAGATTCTTGATTCACGTAACAACTCATAATGGATTCTTCACGCATTTGCTATGTTTCAAATCACTAAAACGGTTAACGATCATCTCAGCATTGCATTGACTACATAAGAAACCCAGTTCTGCAATTTTACAGCCAAACTAATTGGTTATCTTGATAAATGTGGTTCCTGTCATTTGTTGTTAAAAGATTATTGGGTTCGGTTCAGATATAGTTTGATTTATATCATCACTATGTGAGTGGCTGAAATAATTACACACACACACACACACACACACACACACACACACACACACATATATATATATATATATATATATATATGTATATGTATATATATGTATATATATATATATAATATATATATATATATATATCTTTATATATATATATATATATATATATGTATATATGTATATATGTATATATATATCTTTATATATATATATATATATATATATATATATATATATATATATATGTATATATGCATACATACATAATACATACAAGCACATATGCATACGCATATATATGTGTATATATACGTATTTATACGCATACACACACACACACACATATAGGATATATAAGATATATAAGATAGATAGGTAGATACACAGACAGGCACACAGACACACAGACAGACGGATAGATAAATAAATAGATTGATAGACTGACTGATTGATTGATGGATGGAGAATTAGATAAACGCTGTGATTTTAAGCAGAAATAATGTGAACAAAATATGAAAATTGACTCACTACAACTGCAGAATCACTTATTTCAAGTAATTCTATTGTTACTAACTTCGAATATTCCCGACACATGCGCGCACACACGCTTGCAGATGTATGTATATAAGTATGTATGTATGCATGTCTGAACGTATGTATGTATATATGTATTATGTATGTATGTATGTATGTATGCATACACAGGTATACATATGTATATGACGATATATATTTTTGTACGTTTGTATGCACACGTTTGTATAAGTTTGTATATATATATATATATATATATATATGTATATATATATATATATATATATATATATATATATATATATATATATTATATATATGTATATACATATATATATATATATATATATATATGTGTGTGTGTGTGTGTGTGTGTGTGTGTGTGTGTGTGTGTGTGTGTGTGTGTGTATGAAATGAATGATAAAGGAAAAGGAAAATATCTACAAGAAAAACCAAAAGTAGTAAAGAAAATACAGAGAATGTAGAATGATGCAAAAGAATGAATAAAAGAAGAAGATATAAAGAAGGATGAATTATAGAAGGAAAGATGAAGTGTAGCATAAAAATAATGAAAGATATAACGAAAGGATATGAAAATAGAAGGAATGAATGAAAGAAAGAAGGATGGAAGGTCAGTCGTATAGAAAATAAAAGAATAAGTGGAGAGATACGTAAAGAATAAAAAGAGAAAAATATTGAAAAAAAAAACAAACAGATAAATGGTTAGTAACTTTTTTTTAAAAATATAAACAGAAATAGATACAAAGAAACGGCACAGAAAAGACATAAGAAAAAAAATTGAGAGAAAAACGAAAGAAAAATGCTTATAAAAAGAACAAAATGAGAAAGAAATGAAAGACTGCCGAGAAAACAAGGAAAAGCAAAGAATAGAATGAAAACAAGGCAAATGAGTAAGAAATCAAGGAACAAAAATGACTGCCAACTTAAAAGAAGCGAAGAGAAAGAGCGAAAGAGAAAATGAAAAGCAAAACGAAGTTGTAAAGGAAGAGAAGAGACGATAAAACAGAAAAGGATATAATATGATAAATAATGAGTATTGAGGCAGTTATAAATATTCATACATTTGCAGTAACAGAGACTATTTCCTAAATATGTGAACTTCACGTACTCTTTTCAAACACAGAAGATGCATCCGACAATCTGTTTAGTGTTATCGAAAATACTTCAAAATGGCGTTTATTTGAAATATAATCATTTTTATATATTTCATGTTTGTTGCCAACGTAATGGATGTTTTCTCTCGCTCTTCGTTTACGGTGATTCTTGCCTTTCCGCTCCATGTCATCAGGTTTTCTGTTTGTGTTAGTTCGTTGTTATACAAGACATACAGACATACATTAAAGACGTACATTACATTACGCTACATATGTAAATGCAAATATACATACATACATACATACATACATACATATATATATATATATATATATATATATATATATATATATATATATATATATATATATTGTCCCTAATAATATTATTATATATATATATATATATATATATATATATATATTCTTTTACTTGTTTCAGTCATTTGACTGTGGCTATGCTGGAGCACGGCCGTTAGTCGAGCAAAATGACCCCAGGACTTATTCTTTGTAACCCTAGTTCTTATTCTATCGCTTGACAACCGATGCTGGTGTGTTTACGTCCACGTGACTTATCGGTTCGGCAAAAGAGGCCGACAGCATAAGTACTCGGCTTACAAAGAATAAGTCCTGGGTTCGATTTGCTTAACTAAAGGCGGTGCTCAAGCATGGCCACAGTCAAATGAGTGAAACAAGTAAGAGAACAAAATATTAAAAGAATATATATAAAGGAGACCGTCCAGAAGAGTTGCACAAGATTCCGAAGTTAGCTGGAGGCTGTGGTTGAAGCCAATGGCGAATTTATTCAATAAATTTACTCTTTAGTATTTCAAGATATTTTTGATGTAATTTCAGTAAATACATCTAATTTAGACGACAATTTATTCACTGCACTCTGTATGACGCAGTATATATATATATATATATGTATATATATATATATATATATATATATATATATATATATATATATATATATATATATATATATATATATATATATATATATATGCATATCTATGCATGTATTTATGCATATATATGTATGTGTGCATACTTATAATTATTTATATCTCACTCTATATTTATATATATATATATATATATATATATATATATATATATATATATATATATATATATATATATATATATAGTTATATGCATATGTGTATATATTTGTATGTGTGGACATTGTTCGAGCTTCATACAATAGAAGAATAGGGAGAGAGAGAGAAAGACAG
>NC_142948.1:34668019-34670519 GCF_046866305.1 Octopus bimaculoides | reverse complement strand
GTAACTTTGGCAGCCGGAAACTGTGTGGAAGCCCGTCGTATATATTGTTTATATATGTGTGTGTCTTTGTGTCTGTGTTTGACAACTGCCTTAGTTTGTTTACGTTTCGGTAAAAGAGTCCGGTAGAATAAAGAAAAGAAAACATCTTAGATACTGAGAGTTGATTTGTTCGACTAAAACGCTTCAATGCGGTACCCCAGCATGGCCGTAGTCGAATCACTCAAAACAACTAAAGCACTAGTAGTTCTTTCTGTCCGATGAATGTTAATTTGAAGGAAAACACGAAGAACAATCGAATTTAAATATTCATCAAATAATATATGAATATGATTGGCTTTCATTATATTCGTATCTTACCGAACGAACGAGATATGAACGAGATTTGGTAAGAAAGAGATAAGATGGAGATACGATCTCTTCTCAAGAAATACCAAGTTGCCTGTCTGGATATAGATACCATTCTAGTACTGCAGTTAGAATTGATATAAAAAAAAGACATATTGTACGATGCTTTTATATCTTATGAAGTCTGAATATTTATTTGTGTTAATTCACTAAATTCCATCTTCGTTATCTTTTAGTATGTCCTCCCCCGTCAGCGTTCAAGTAAATGAGAATCATGTATTATATTTCGAATGAACGACTAAATAAATATAATGATATCTATATATGCATATATATGTATACCTACCTACATCCACATAATCATACACACACACACGCACACACACACACATACACACACATACTTATTCTATAGGTCGGTGGTGGGGACAAACACAGACACACAAACATATATGAAATGGTTCCAAATTCTGGGAAGAGGCCATTAATTTGGCAGGAGGGAATAAGTCAATAACATCGACCCCAGTACATAACTGGTACTTATTTTACCGGTACCGGAAAGGAGGAAAGACCTCGGTGGAATTTGAACTTAGAATGTAGAGCCAGAAGAAATGCCGCTAAGCATTTCGTCCGGTGCATTCCCTATTCTGCTAAGCTTTCCGCCTTAATAATAATATTGATACGTTTTCCTAACAAAGATTTCGAGAATCTTCCAAATACAAAAGGTCACGAATGAACACACAGAGTCTATATAAATGGGAAAACGCAAGACCAGAATTATTCTGTTCGTTTAATTAATTATTTAATCGGAGGAAAATGAGAGAGAGAGAGAGAGAGAGAGGGGGGAGGGGAGGGAATAGACCTTCTATTTTCATATTTTTGAGTTCTTCAATCTTCAGATTTAACGAGTTTGTATTGATTGGTAGTTGAAGAAGAAGAAGAAGAAGAAAAAGATGAAGAAGAAGAAGAAGAAGAAGAAGAAGAAGAAGAAGAAGAAGAAGAAGAAGAAGAAGAAGAAGAAGAAAAAGAAGAAGAAGAAGAAGAAGAAGATGTTGAGGTAAGAGAAAAGGTGAGGTTTTTAGAATATTTTCTATTTTACAATACATCAGTCGGTCCATGCCTACCATTTCTATGGAGGCAGGGAGAAAGGAGACAGGGCCAGTTTTTGCAGCTCCCTTCATGAGAAGAGACTGTTCCACAAGGCCCTCTCAAAACACAGCGTAGCTGATTCTCAGAAAATGAGCGAAAGAAAGAGAGAAAGAAGAAAACCAAAGGGAGAGGGAGAAATAAGAGAAGGAGAAAGAGAAAGAGAGGAAGGGAGAGAATCATCATGGTTTCAAATTTTGGCACGAAGCCAGCAATTTTCGAGAGGAGGGGACTAGTCGATTACATCAACTCCAGTGTATAACTGGTACTTATTTCATCGACACCGAAAGGATAAAAGAAAAAGTCGACCGGGGCGGAATTTGAACTCAGAACGTACAGACGAAGTAAATACCGCTAGGAATATTGCCCGGTGCGCTAACGATTGCGCCAACTCGACGTCTTAACAACAACACCACCACCAACAATAATAATCTTTTCTAGCATAGGCACAAGGCCTGAAATTTTGGGGGAAGGGGAAAATCGATTTACATCGACCTCAGTACTCAACTGGTACTTAAATTATCGACCCCAAAAGGATGAAATGTAAAGTTGACCTCGGCGGAACTTGAACTCAGGACGTAGCGGCAACAACAACAATAATAATCCTTTCTATTATAGACACAAAGCCTGAAATTTTGTGGAGGTTACTAGTCGCACTGGTACTTAATTTGTCGACTCCGAAAAGATGAAAGACAAAGTCGACTTCAGCAGAATTTGAACTCAGAGCATAACAATGAGCGAAATACCGCAATGCTATTCGTTCAGCGCGTTAACGATTCTGCCAGCTCAAAATCATAAGGAAATTCCCCTATATTTTATTCATATTTTCTTTCTTTTTTTTTTTTTTACTTATTTCAGATGATGCTAAATATATTTCGCTTCAACCAGGGAAATTTATAAACCATTATCGGGCAAATGAAATTCTTCCAAACTCCAGTTAGGCTTATTTACTTTCGAAATTACTTTCGGTCACCAAGTTTTTATTTTTTTGAATTATTTTTATTATTAT
>NC_142948.1:34655519-34660519 GCF_046866305.1 Octopus bimaculoides | reverse complement strand
TATATGTATGTATGTAGGTATGCATAAATGTACGCATGTATGTATGTATGCATGTATAAACACACACACACACACATATATATGGACAGTTGCACATACAGGCACGCATTACAGTAAAATAATTGTTTTTTTCACGGTAAGCTTTGAATCAGTTTCTAAATATTCTTTTTCTCTCTCAGATTTTTCTTTATTGATTTAACGCTGACATAGTTTTGTAATTTCTTGATAATTATCGCAAGAAATCTGCGCAGCAACCAGTAATGTAAGGGGAATAACTCTTGTTACTTCATCACAGAATAATCATTCAAATATGAAACCACACAACTCTCTCTCTCTCTATCTCTTTCTCTCTCACACTCTCTCTCTTTCTCTCTTTCTCTCTCTCTCACTCTCTCTCTCACACACACACAAGCCAACCCAACACACGCACATACACATATTTTAATGTATAAAAGCATATGTATGCGGCTTTGTGTGTGTGGGTGAGTGACACACACACACATCCACACACACAAATTTTACTCTTACTTGTTTCAGATATTTGACTGCGGCCATGCTGAAGCACCGCCTTTAGACGAGCAAATCGACCCCAAGACTTATTCTTTGCAAGCCTAATACTTATTATATCGGTCTATTGTGCCAGACCATTAAGTTACCGGGACGTAAACACACCAGCGTCGGTTGTTAAGCGATGTTGGGGGACAAACACAGATACACAAACATATACACACGCATACATACATACATACATGTATATATATATATATATGTGTGTGTGTGTGTGTGTGTGTATGTATGTATATATATATATATATATATATATATATATATATATATATATATATATATATATATAAAATTTATTAATAAGGGTAGAAATTGATATTAATTGATATTAATTGAAGATATTTGAAAGGATACACTGAATGTAATTTGTAGAACTCTACACGTGCTCCCTTTCGGGTGGACGTCTTGTGTCTAGTTCTGGAAATTATATTTTATAAATCGACAGACTACGCTGATGACCCTGCAGTTATTTACTTATGTAAATTTTAACAGGTGAAACCATGGTACGTAGGTTAATCGTATTTTTATTGAGAATGTAAGCTGTGTACAACCAAGACTGAAGACTCGAATCACATTATCGCCACCTATCCTTTCGTGGTCGATAAAATAAGTACCAGTCGAGTATTGGGGTTGAGGTAACCCACTAGTCCCCTCTCCCGAAATTTCAGGCCTTGTGCCTATAGTAGAAACGATTATTGCCACATCCGAGAGATTGTTGTCCAGATAATATCCTGCCATCAAGCATAATATGATGGCCAGAATAATTTGGAACTGGATAACCAAAACATGAAACGACCAACAGACGAAGTTGACTATACGAGACTGATTGGTCAAAAGAGTGTTGGTGGAACTTAAAAATCAAAACAGCCATCAAGTTAGAAACACAACCAGCCGCATTTTGTGGCGTGGAACCACAAAGAAAAGATATCTTCTGTTGTGGAAATCAGCTGCTCTCTGGATGGCAATATGCTTAGAAAATAGAGGGAAAATAGGACGTATGTATACCATTGATAAAGAGACTGCAAACCCCATACTAAAGTTAGATTTTCAGTTTCATACTTACAATTATTGGAGCAACAGTATACAAACCAACGAGTCTGGAGCAAAATGTGATTGAATTTGGAGTCTTAGAAAGAGAGTGCAACTCCTTAATTCGTACGCAACATATGATCACGATATGTGAGATGTTGGATATGTGCAACATCTTCATAAGATTTAAAGAATGATAAATGAAATAAGATGCGTTCCTTCACGACCTTGCTACCAAGTAGGAAGTAGGCAGCAGTTTAAAGATAAACTCTACATTATAAACGAAAAGAGAATACTTCCATGCACACACACACACACACACACACACACACACACACACACACACACACACACACACACACATACACACACACACACACGCACGCACATATGTATGTATGTATATTATATATATACATATATCTACATACATATATGTATGTATGTATATAATCGCATATATATATATATATATATATATATATATATATATGTATGTATGTATGTATGTATATATACATATATATATATATACTTCGTTTTTGTATCTGGTTTCCAAAACATAATATATATATATATATATATATATATATATATATATATATATATATATATACGCATTCGCATACATGCATATAGAGTTAAATACACAGACAGATAGATATACATCTACACGTATATACAGAGATACATACTCGTACGAACGCAATGAACTGATAGTCTGCCATTTGTAACGTGTGAGTACATTTATATATACGTGTGTGTGTGCGTATATATATATATATATATATATATATATATATATATATATATATATATATATATATATATATATATATATATATATATATATATAAATGTGTTCTCATTTCATGTATTACTAAACACATGTATAAGCTGGTGGCTGCAGTTGTGACCTCTTCAGGATATCTTAATATACTTCGATGCTCCGCACACACCCATGTACAGCAGCCGGCGAGTGAGTAGAGTTCGTTGTAACAAAGTATTTGTATTAAACTTTGCATAAGGGTCCCTTTTTGTATGTATGTATGTATGTATGTATGTATGTATGTATGTATGTGTGTGTGTGTGTGTGAGTATATGTATGTATGCGTTGTATGTATGCGTGTATGTATGTATGTATGTATGTATGTATGTATGTATGTATGTATGTATAAATTTTATGTAAATTTCTGTCCATGTATGTACGTATATATCTATGTATGTGCGGATGTATTTATATATGGGTGAAAGCATGTGTATGTGTACTTGTACATATGAATGTGTGTGTGTGTGTGAGTGTGTAAATTGTCAATTATTAGATAAGTGCTTCCACGTGGCTAAGAGTTGTTCTGACTCTTATTTCTATACATATATAAAGAGAGAGAGAGAGAGAGAGAGAGAGAGAGAGAGACGTTAAGGCATGCACATAATCACATTGCCTTTAAAAAAGTTATTTTTTTAGTATATTTTTTTTACTTTTACAAATGTGTTATCTGTCTGTAACTAATTCCCTTTAGTGTTGCTTGTGCTCTTTAACCTCAATTTCCATGACAATCAATTAAGTAATTAACTGTATTATTCAATAATGAAACTGTGATAGACAGTTCCACGGAGACCCTCTGGATTATTTCCTTCGTAACATTTCTTCTGCCCTATGACGCTACGTCGGACATAAATTATCGAGAAAACGATAACTCTTCCTTTCTAAAAACCAGTCTTATCTCGCTGCTTGTCTCATGCACGTCTAAATCCTTCATCAGGAAACGTACGGATGTCGTCACTTTTACCGTTAATTTGGCAAGTAATGGTATCTCAGTTACAAATGTTTGATACTCTGACCACTACAAAGGAAGGCCGACCGTCTGTGGCTCCTCACTGCGGAATCAGAAGCAAGCATTTCTGTAAGTTCGCAAAGAGAAACTTCTCGAATTCCTATATTTTCATATTTAATGGCTTTGACAAATTCTGATCTGCCTTTCTACCAAATCTTCCATAAAGATTTAGTAATTAGGTATTCAACAGGGGCTTGATGTGTGTGTGTGTGTGTGTGTGTGCGTGTGTGTGCGTGTGTGTGTGTGTGTGTACATGTGTGTACGTGTGTGTGTGTGTGAAACCAGCCGCATGCCTCTACAACACCGGGCTGTCAGATTGGTCTCTTAGCGGTTGATTACGTTACTTTTCAAACCTACACTCTAATAATGATTTTCTATTAAATTCATTCTCTTCGTTATTTAAAAATTTTATATTTACAGATAAAAATCCCATTGTCAGGTTATTAAGTACATAAACTAGAACCGACCCCCATAAATGTAATCCTTGTAATTTTCTATCAAAATTTACATTCCCAGCTATTTTCTAACACAATCAGAAACTTTACAGAAAAACAATATTTTTTATATTACCGTTTATGAAAATAGCAAACTTCTTAGCACAAAGCAATTATTACGGTCTCAACATATGATCTCAGATCAAATCCCTTGTCAAACTGGAACAATTTTGAAATCTTTAACTGGTCCAACGATAATTAAGCTGAGAATTTTTGAAATCAATAAAAAAATAATTGCCTGGCTTGTTATAACTTGTTTCTATGTATAGAATTTGTAAAGTTTTGATCGGTCTGTAATAATTTAATTGAGTCTATTTTTTGATGTTCTTACAATATTTATTGTTTATGCTTTTATTACGCGAGAAATTTGAGAATTTTTATTATGCATTTTTTCTTCAAGAAATCAGTAATATTTTTTTTTTTTCTAGATATAGCATTTTTAATACAGGGTGCCGTAATTTTCCAGTCACTACCAAATATTTATGACGATACTTGATAAAATTATCAGCATACTTATAGATTTACAAGATGTTGGGGTGGCAAAGACAGACACACAAACATATACACACGCATACATATATATACACATATATACGACGGGCTGTGGTTGGTAAGTAAGCTACTTACCACATAGCCACTCCTGCGTATGTATAAAAAGGCATTTACTAGAATGAAGATTAATACATCTTTGCTATAAGATTACGTCGTAAAAAAGGGTAAGCATTTGGGAAATATAATAACTGAATGGTCCAAAATGCAGATGGCTCCATATTGAACCAATTATGATAGTGATGTAAAAATCCCAGTTCACATTGGATTCACATCTGTATGTGTTGCCTTGAATGCATCATCTTTGCATAAGTTTTAGGTATATTTGATATTGCAATCAGCTCAATATGGACAGATCTATATATTGTACCATTCAATTATTATAATCAAAATTGCATGTCGGCTTTTGCATGCTGTAATCCTATATTAAATGCGTGTCATTCTTCAGTTTAGTTAATCCCTTCTTAATATACTCTGCCTGTTGGCCTTTGTATGATGTAATCCTATACGCGTGTGGGTCGTTGTG
>NC_142948.1:34645519-34648019 GCF_046866305.1 Octopus bimaculoides | reverse complement strand
ATAGATAGATAGATAGATAGATAGATAGATTTGGATATGCGACAGGCTTCTTTCAGCTTCCGTCAACAGAATCCACTCACAAGGCTTCGTTTGGCCAGAGGCTATAATATGAGACACTTGACCAAGGTGCCACACAGAGGGACTGAACCCGGAGCTATGTGGTTAGGAATTAAGCTTTTTACCACACAGCCATACGTACGCCTATGTGCACGTATAGAATGACAAAAAGAGGAAAGCCATCAATGTTTTCCATGACTGTTTTATTTATGTTGTGTTTTAGAAAGCGTAAATTTATGTCCGGCTGAAGTAGGTACATACTTATTTTAATATCCATAATTTGGTTTGTTTCTGTGAGTCGCTCTATTTACATTAAACACATGCAATTATATATCGCATACATATATTTGAATGTAAATGTGTATGTACATAGGCACATATATGTGCTTATATTCTTTATTCTTTTGTTTGTTTCAGTCATTTGTCTGCAACCATGCTGGAGCACTGGCTTTAATATATATATATATATATATATATATATATATATATATATATATATATATATATATATATATATATATATATATATATATATATATATATATATATCGTTGTTTTGGAAACCGTATTGACAACCGTGAAACTCTGTTGTTACGCAAGACTAAGCAAAGATTTGCAAACAAAGTAACTGACCTTAGATTGTTCTGGAAACAAAATCTCAAACCTCTGCTTTGCCCTTTGTTCTTCTCTATTTATCCTCTCTCTCTCTCTCTCTCTCTCTCTCTCTCTCTCTCTCTCTCTCTACCTCTCTCTCTCTCGTCCATTCTTCCATTGTATGAAGCACAAACTGTGTATGCACACACAAATATATACATATGTGTATAGCTACACACACACATAATTGTTGTGAGATAGAAAGATATAAATAGGTATATGTATATATGTGTATATATATATATGTGTGTGTGTGTGTACATACATACATATATATATACTATATATATACATACGTGTGTTTACACGTAGATTTATTTGTAAACATACGTATGTATAGACATGTTTAGATATATTTATTGTTATGTACACATACACATACCCACACATGCACGCACACACATACACAAACACACACATACACACACATATACATCCACATGTATATATGTTTTTAATGTATTCTTTAATGTATGTCTGTATGTCTTGTATAACAACGAACTAACTCAAACAGAAAACCTGATGACATGGAGCGGAAAGGCAAGAATCACCGTAAACGAAGAGCGAGAGAAAACATCCATTACGTTGGCAACAAACATGAAATATATATAAAAATGGTTATATTTCAAATAAACGCCATTTTGAAGTATTTTCGAGGACACTAAACAGATTGTCGGATGCATCTTCTGTCTTTGAAAAGAGTACATGAAGTTCACATATTTAGGAAATAGTCTCTGTTACTGCAAATGTATGAATATTTATAACTGCTTCAATACTCATTATTTATCATATTATATCCTTTTCTGTTTTATCATCTCTTCTCTTCCTTTACAGCTTCGTTTTGTTTTTTTCTTTTTCTCTTTCGTTCTTTCTCTTTGCTTCTTTAAGTTGGCAGTCATTTTTGTTCCTTGTTTTCATTGTATTCTTTCTCCTTATTTTCTTTCCTGTCTTCCATTTCTTTCACATTTTGTTTTTTCAAACACTTTTCTTTCGTTTTTCTATTAAGCTTTTCTGTTGTTTCTTTGAATCAATTTCTGTTTATATATTTTTTTTAAATGTTACTTCTTATCTGTTTTTATTTCAATATTTTTCTCTATTTTTTTCTTTACGTATCTTTCCTCTTATTTTCTATACAACTGCCCTTTCCTCCTTCTGTCTCTCATTCATTCTTTCTAAAATTCGTTCTTTATACCTTCCGCTTTTATTCATTTTTTATTTTTTCATTTACGCCTTCTTTCTTTCCATTCATTCATGTTTCACATTTAACCGCTTCATTCCTTCTTTTCAATCCTCTTTCTTATTCCTTCATGTAACTATATATTCCTATTTATCGCCCTTTGCGTTGTAGTTCTCTTCACATTTTTCATCCATTCAAACTGTAAATGAATGTCGTTTCATTTTTATTTCATTATTTTGAATCATGCTTCATTCGCTGTATTGTATTACTGTTTGTCTATTTTCTTGTTGACATTTTGATTTCCATGTATTTGTGTGTCGGACATTTCCAGAGACCAAGATTGGTGACTTGATAGTTTAATTATCAATAACTACGTTCAATTTAGACTAATTCAATAACGAGCTGGCATTAATTACGACAGGATAATTCCTGGAAGCAGTTTCTCCTTGTTGTTCATACCATGTTTATTAGTACACTCCATACTAACGGGAACGATTCAATGTGATTACTTGAATTGCGAAAATTAGGAGCCAAATCTCGATCAAATAACACGATATTGTGTGGAAAAAATCCTAGATATATAATACCTGACAAAATATCAGAATTGGAAAG
>NC_142948.1:34575519-34638019 GCF_046866305.1 Octopus bimaculoides | reverse complement strand
GGAATATACAATATATAATATATAATATAATATACAATATACAATATAAAATAAAATAAAATAAAAATGGATGGCACCATGAAAGAAAGTATTGAATGCAGATGAAATATTGAGTGTTCAATATAAAAGATCAAATATATAAATATATAAATATAAATATATAAAGGCGACTCGAGTTTCAGGGCTATTTCCCTTCGTCATGGCCGGTATGACAGACTTTAACAGACTGTATATATATATATATATATATATATATATATATATATATATATATATATATATATAGTTAAAAAAAACAATAACAAAAAAACAAAAAAACAACAAAGTGAGGACGTGATATGGATAGTATTACTGGACGCTCAGGAAAGGAAAGAGAGTATATATATATATATATATATATATATATATATATATATATATATATATTTATATATATATATATATATAAATATAATATAATATAATATAATATAATATAATATAATATAATATCTATACGTGTGTTTGTCTGAAAAATAAGCAAAACAGTTTTTAAAAATCACTACTAACCTGAAAAGATTAACTCAGGCCAATTAATAACTAGGCACCATATAATATGTTTATCTCTAAAAGCTGAATATTAAAATTTGATTGTTCAACTAAAAATTTCGTGTAGCGATGTTTCAGAGTAACACGTATGTATGTATGTATGTATGTATGTATGTATGTATGTATGTATGTATGTATGTATGTATGTTCTATTTTAATTTTAATTACTAGAATTCTTCCTCTGAAGAAGGAGTTAGTTCTAACAAAGATACAAACCTAGATCTTCGGAGTGTACGAGATAAAAAAAACCCAGCAAAATCAAATTCTTAACTTAAGAAAAGTCTTGCATATGTTTACACTTCCGCTTACAGATTATATTTAATACATAAATAAAACATATGTATGTATGATGTGTATATGTGTATGTATATGTATTTATGTGTGAATGATGTGTGTGTGTATGATATGTGTACGTATATGTGTGTGTCTCGTAGAATTTAAATTTGGTGGAGAATCAACCTCGACTCTAATGAGATTACAGGCTATACATAATTCGTACATGTGTGTGTGCTTGCATGTAATATATATTCATAAGAGAATGTATATAGTGTATACATGCGTGTATAACACTGTATCGTAAACATTCTCTAACAAGAGTCGTTTATGTATAGAACAAAATTCGTTACGATGTTTGTTCTCGATTGCACTATTCTGAGTTCAAAATGTGTGAAAATCCGCTTTGCCTTTTACCTTTTAGGGGTCGGTTAAACAGATTCCCAGTTCAAGAACGATGGATTCATAGAATTGTCAAATTGTCACAGCGTCGACCAAGATGTGTTGGTGCGTGAGGGGGTGTGACTAAGCTGAAACGCTAATGTGTCAGAAGTGTGCCGGTGACGTGACAGGGGTAAGTCAGGGTTCTGTTAGTGTTGCACCATTTGAGTATCTGCGGTATGTGGTTTCTGTATCAGTGGTGTGACTGTAGAGCGTCGGTGTGTATCAGTGATGTGACAGTGGCGTATCAGGGGTGTAACTATGGTGTGGCACTAGTGCGTTGGTGTGACACTGGTGTATTGGTAGTGTGTTGGGTGTGGGCGTCAATGATGTGTCAGCCCCTCCTCTTCCTCCTCCCCCTCCTCCTCACCACCACCACCACCACAACCACCACCACCACCACCACCGCCACCACCACCACTATTTCTCAACTTATATTTTCAGATTTTCATCTTTATTTTCCCTTTTAGTGATTTGACTTAATTTCATTTCAGTTAATCTGCGTGTGGGCAGATGTGCGTGTGTGTGTATATATATATATATATATATATATATATATATATACATAGACATACGTACAAGGGAGAGATGTTTAGATGTTTTTGTATATCTGTAAGTATGTGTATTCATGCATCTATGTGTGTGTATGAGTTTGTCTATGTGTCAGTCTGTGCGTTTATAAGATGCTTGTTGTATATATATATATATATATATATATATATATATATTCTTTTTTATTGATTGCTAACGGCTAATTTCGTCTTTAAATTTCCTTGATATCTACTGCAGTAACAACAACAATTACTACTACTACTACTACTTTGACTTTTGCTCGACAATCATCTTATTTACCTGAAATAAATATCTGTTACATTTCCTCTATCAACCAACCTAGAAGCAGGAAGAAGAAAAAGACGATGAACAAAGAGAAGAACATACGTCTTTTATTGTTGTTTTTTTTTTCTGGATTTTTAATCACTTTTTTATCTCTTCGTATATTTTCAACAATTGCTGTTGATATTGTTGTTGATGTTGATGTTGGCTTGTTGAATGAAGTATCACGCTTTATTGCAATACTGATTGGGACGTGTTGAAACTACAAAACAATCAAGTGGTTTGCTCTAAGCCGTCGTTTATTGATCGGGAGGTCGGTTAAGAGGGTCAGTTAATGCATTGGTGGTGGGGAACGGCAAATGAAAACCAACGAAATACGAATCAACCAAAAACGAAAAACGAAAATGAACGGACGGAAGTTCAGTAGCTCGGATGTGAGCACAACAGGATGTATATGCTTTGAATATACAGCATATTTTGATTTAAATATCGTAGCCATAGAGCTAGCTTGAGTTGGATATCTTACCCATTGGGGTTGGTGGATTTAAATGTCTTAAGTATGGATTCAGTGTCTGGAAGGTGGCGTTAGTGTAGTGAACATAAACATAATACAGAGTAAACTGTCTTTGGTCATTGAAATAGCTGATATGAATGTTTTAATTTAGAGCGACCTAGATTATTTAAATAGTTTGTTCTGAAGAAAGGATGTATGTCCGTGGCCTTTACAGGTTCTTTGAGGCCGGTGAGGGCAACAAGGTTAAAATCTTTCTTGACGACTGCAGGAAAGCCATGGGCAAACAAGGAACTCCAGAGGGACAACATTCGGGGAAAGAAGCCCCTAGTGTTGTGGTTAGTGTTGGGCTTAGTGAATTGTGTACAAAATACGGGTGGAGGAAAGAGAAGAGGCGAGTATGTTTGAAATGCCTGAGTGAAGGGATCAGAAGACAATCCTGGTCTGAGAGACAGAGGTCATTATAGTAGCAGTAGAAAAGACAGGAAGAAGAGACAGAAAATCTGTCCGGCAGAATTTAGAATATAGACATGTTGAACTATTTCATGTCAATCAGTCGAGTGGCCTTTCTTTCGAAGTCACCCTAGATAGACACAGATGGAGTTCAATATATTGGTCATGAAAGTAGCTGGAGTTAAACGGTGTGGTTATAAAGATGGCTAGCCAAAATTAAATAACTTCACCATGATGTACACAACTAATATTAAATGTGTTGACCAAGGTTGTAGCTAAAATTAAATGCCTTTTCACTTGAGCGCAAAGTTATATGATAGTTAAATGATTTAGCCAAGCACCAGGTCAAATTTGAGAGGCGGAGGTCATTAAAGTAGCAGTAGAAAAGACAGGAAGAAGAGACAGAAAATTTGTGGGTCAGAATTTAGAATGCAAAGTTGTTGAATCATCTTATGTCAATTAGTCGAGTGGCTTTTCTTGGAGATCGACCAGAGTGGACACAAATGGAGTTTAATATATTGGTCTAAATGCTTAGAGGCATTTTGTTCGCCTTTACGCTCTGGATTCAAATGCCACCAGAGTCGATTTGTCTTTCATACTTTCGAGCTCGATAACAAAGACCATGCAAACACTGGGGGTTGATGTAATCAACTTGCTCCCTCCTCCAAAACTGCCGATCTTGGATCAAAATTTAAAACTATTATTAAACCTGGCGATAAGGCGACGAGCTGGCAGAAGCGTTAGCACGCCGGGCGAAATGCTTAGCGGTACTTCGTCCGTCTTGACGTTCTGAGTTCAAATTCCGTCGAGGTCGACTTTCCCTTTCATCCTTTCGGGGTAGATGAATTAAATACTAGTTGTGTACTGGGTCGATGTAATTGACTAGTCCCTTGTTCCCCCGACCAAAATAACTTTAGGTCTTGTGCTTATAACAGAAAAGATTCCTGTGCCAACTCACACCTAATAAGAAACAGTCACCAGCGAACTGTTGCAAAGTTCAAACATCCTTTGATACAAAATTTTTAACTACTACATATATGTAGCCGGCGAGAATGCAAACAACTCTTGTCTTGTTTTTCAAAAAGAAATCTACAAGTATGTCTACGGGAACTTTTGAATCGGCGACTGCGTCTGCAAGTGATGCTAGGCGTGAGTCTAGTATGAATGAAAGTGATTCAGAAAACGATAATAATAATAATACTTTCTATTATAAATAATCTTGACAAATTTTTTACTTTACACAAAATATTCTTTACATTCTGCTGTTGTTTTATTGCCATCATTTATTTACGAGTTGTTGTTGTTGTTGGTGGTGGTGGTGGTGGTGGTGGTGGTGGTGGTGTTGGTGGTGGTGGTGGTGGTGGGGTGTTTGAGTATATGCATATGTGTAAAAAGATATGAGTTCATATATATATATATATATATATATATATATTCATATATATGATATGTGTGTGTGTGTATATGAATATACACACGTATGTTCCTCGATATTGGGCTAAAATTACTCATTATCGTTACAAATAAGACTGAACTGTGTTGGTGTATACAGATGTGTTTATTGTTTTCTTTTAGAGCACAAAAGACGTTTCTTCATAATCCATAGATTAGCTTCATGCATGACTGGTTATGGCCAGATAAGATTTATTTACTAACGGAAGCCATTCGCTTGTTTTCTTGAAGAAATTCTCCAATAAGATAAGACAGAATATCTTGTCTTTTCACATATTCAACCATCCTCAATTTCCTGTGCGCGCACTCGCAGACACACAAACACACACGCATATCACACACACAAACACACACACACAGACACACACACACACACACACACACACACACAGACACACATACACACACACAGACACACACACACACACACACACACACAGGCGGGTTTTTTCTCAATCACAGAAAATGTCAAATCTAAATAGTGTTGCTGATGATAATGATGATGATGATAACAACGGCAACGACAGCGATGATGATGATGCTGGTGTTAATGTTTTTTTTACTTGTCATAGGGGCACTGGTGAGGGGGACATTACGGGGATAGTTTACAAATTTTGTGAGGAAAATGGTGAAAAGGTGAGAGAGAAGAAAGTAGGAAAAAGTAGTAACATGAGATAAAAATATACATGTCATACAGGGTATGTATACACATGAATGTTGCAATCTTCCTGGTACAGGAGACCCTCCAGCTGGGACCAGTCAAGGAACCCCACCAATCCAGGATTAACCTGACCTCCAGAGACATGAACCCTCGCCTTTTTGTTGTTCCCCAATCTACAGGTGCATACATAGAGCAGGTTCATTCACTCTAACCATTTCTTTGTCAGAGTCATCTGCTGTTTACGAATTCACTGAGAGAAATCACTGTTCTTTCTGAGCGGAACCTTTGAAAGTTGATGAGGGAAACTTGTATCCTTGCATTGGCAAGGTCACTACACGAAATAGCCGAAAGCAAATAACATCTGAAAAGCTGGAAATAAAATTCCGCAAGAAAATAGAATAAAAAAGAAAATCAACACAAATATTATTGTTAGATAAGGTATATTTCCTTTAAGTACGATATCTCAGCGGAATATGCGCGTTAAATGAAGACAGCACAAGGTACTATGAAAGGTCTAATAAAGACGAATAAAGCAGCATAGTTCACTGAAAATTAATTATGTATAAGTTTTAATGATTATAACAACTACACAATGTTTACACAACAAATACACTCAAAAATGTTACAGAAACAAAAACACTAAGCTATCTTCTTAACATAAAGAAAAACAGAAAAACCTGAATAATTTCTATGTAAGTCTTAGAACATCTACCTACTCTATCCTAAAGTGAAAAAGAAATCAACCAGTTATGCCCAGAGATAAGACTATCAACAGACAGACAGACAGACCAACAGATAGATAGATAGATAGATAGATAGATAGATAGATAGATAGATAGATAGATAGATAGATAGATAGATAGATAGATAGATAGATAGGCAGACAGACAGATAGACAAACATAGGGATAAACAGACAGACAGATAGATAAAAGTGGCTACCTTAGGTCTGGAAGGCTAATACTAACATAATGCGAATAAACGTGTTAATAAAAGAAGTCTGTCTCTTAATTTTAAAGTTCAAATGAAGTACAAAATTAACAAACGAGGATGCAGGACAAACGACTATGAACATAAAGCAGTACAGGCTTATAATTATATATATATATAATGTAGGAAAAAACTGTTTATTTAGTAATTGCGGTGAATTATGTATAAATATTTGGAAGGCTTCTATTAGGCAAAATCCGCAAGTGGATCGCTGGTCATGGTATGGGACCCCGGAATCTATTATGGCTCAGGATATCCTGTATGGTCCCTTTATTTTCTATAATTCTCTTCCATCTATCAGGTAGACTTGCAAGGCCCTTCCTCCAAAATTCACTTGACCCTGACGAGAAATACTCCTCCATTACCTTCCTGACCTCGTCTACAGGATTCATATTTTTTCTGTCCAAATTATTTTGAAGACTGCGGAATAAATGATAATCAGATGGGCAATGTCCGGCAAATATGGCGTCTCCCATTTAAATTGCTCCAGCCTTTCGAATGTCATCCTCGCTGTATGTGGCCGAGCATTATCCTGATGGAAGAACACCTTTCGTCTTGAAAGCAAAGATGGTCGTTTTTCTTCTAGCGCTGACTTCAGCCGCTCAAGCTGCTCGCAGTACACCTCCTTTGTTATTGTCTCAGAAACCAGAAAACAGGGCCGATAATTCAATATAACTCGAGGAATGAGCTTTATTTTTATCTTTTATATCAATTTTTGTTATAATTGATTTTCCTTTACATTATTCTCTCCTTCTGTTTCTCTTTCCAGTATCTGACAACACCAAAGCTAAGGCGGACATTTTCACAAACAACCCACAATCCGCTTTTAGAGAAGAAAAAAAAAGACGTTAAACAGTTTGTTCTTTTTGTCTTTCATTTCCTACAAATTTTCTCGTTGTCTTAGTTTCTCTTTAAACCACATTCTGCATTACTTCCACTCTCTCTCTTTCTCTTTCTTTCTTTCTTTCTTTCTCTCTAACTTACACATAGTCTTTCTGTCCGTCTGGTTTTCTGTCTCTCTCTTTCTCTCTCTCACATGTTCTTTCTCTGTTCATTTCTCTCCCTCTCCGGCTTCCTCTTTCTCACTCTCGCTCTCTTTCTCTCTCTCATCCTCTGTTTTCTATCTTAATTTCTCTAACACACGATCTCTCTTTCTCTCTCTCATCCTCTGTTTTCTATCTTAATTTCTCTAACACACGATCTCTCTTTCTCTCTCTCTTTCACATACCTTGCCTGTATCTCTATTTCTATATTCCTCTCTCTCTCTCTCTCTCTCTCTCTCTCTCGCTATTTCTCTCTGACTTTGTATCTCTATCTCACAATCCATCTTTCTCTTTCTCTCCCATAAACTAAGTGTCTTTCTCTCACACTGTCTGCATTATTTCTCTTCGCTCCAACTAACACAACCTTTGTCTGACTCATACCCCATCTTTCTTTTCCTTTCATTCACACATCTCTGCAACACTGATTATCCTCACTTTTCCTCTCTCAAAAATTAAATTCTAAAGCTTACAAAAAAGAACAAGAAAAAGAGACAGTGATAATTCTCCTACTTTTCCCACCACCAAAATGAACGACAGCGAGTCAAGTGACTCTGGAGGTTTTGACTCTAACTCAACTGCCACACGTAATTTGGGCAGCTTAAATGAATGGCATAAGATAGTTATGTCTCAATTGTCCCCAGAAGCCCAAACTTTTCTGATAGTTCTTTACAGTTTAACAACATTCAGTTCAGTATTCGGTAATATACTATCAATAATAGTCTTCGCTAAAGGCAAGAAATGTAAAACGGACATTAAACCTTTTCTTCTCAATTTGGCCGTTTCTGATCTTATCATGGCATTATTCTGTATTCCATTCACCTTAATGGTGGTGCTTTTTCACATATGGCTTTTATCCCCAATCATGTGTACCCTGGTTTCGTTCCTTCAGGTATTTTCTGTAACCATGAGTTCCTCCACGAATATAGCGATTGCTATCGATCGACTTATCGCTGTTTTGTTCCCGCTTAGAATTCGCATAACGTCGTCTCGATCCAGCTGCACGATCGCCCTGATCTGGTTGTTCTCGGTGGCAATAGCTTCCGCAGAATTATTTGTGGCCAGAGCTGCAGAAGTTTACTTCCAAGGAGACATCGTTAAGGTATGCGTCGAGACCTGGGAAAAACCGTTGCTCGGTTTGATTTACTGGTGGTTGAACACCGTTTGTCTTTGTTTCATTCCTTTTATTGTTTTAATGGTGACTTACTCAATACTTGTTAACGTCTTGTGGAAGAGAAGAGCACCAGGAAATGAGGACACGAGCAGAGACCAGCTGGCCATAAGAGCCAAAAGAAAGGTGAGACTGCCATTATTTTAATGTTGTATATCTTGTGCTTGTTAATATTATTTTATCTGTTTTACGACAGTCACTCTGAAAATTGTACACGTTTTATGGCAATCGGTTAGATTACTATATTTATTTTGTTATTGGGATTAATATGAGTGTTTTCTTAGAATCCCCTTCATTTCCACTACAGGCACAAGGCTTCGAATTTGTGGGAAGGGGATAGTCAAACCCAGTACTTGACTGGTACTTAATTTATCGACCCCGAAATGATGAAAGACAAAGTCAACCTCAGCGTAATTTGAACTCAGAACTTAGCGGCAGACGAAATACCGCTAAGTATTTCGCCCAACTGTCAGCTTGCCGCTTTCTCACATTCACTTTATCGACTGTACCTATCACAAATATGCGCACTCTTGAGTGGGAATCTGGTTCGAGAGCTTCAGGGTCTTGGAGAGTGTGGTAGAATTTTTGAGACATCAATGTTCCGAGGTCTACTCTGTCCCGGTGTAATGACACTCTTCAGGGTCCCATTTATGGTTTGAATCGCATGTATCCACCCAAGACAGGGAATGCTGAAATAAAGGGATGCAGCATGGTGAATAGGAACAATTTTGTCAGATGAACTTATTGAGTCAATGGTTAATATTACTGGGTCAACAGACATTAAACTGACAATGGCAAGGATCATCTAGTCTAGTTAGAGAACTACTGTTTATCATCTATAAAGATAGCGTTCGAGGGTGAGACATTTTAGCAAAGGAAAGACCAATGTAACTAAAACCCAAACCAGACATTCATGCCTCGTCGTTCGATTCGGGTCGTTTGGTGTGTATGAGTTGAAAGTGGTCCAGGTAAGTCATTCGACCGATTTGATTGCATCACACTTAAATGTGACTGATTGTTCAAGATAACACCATCTATAAACGTATTGTGTTTAAAAGTGTAAAATATAACGGAAAGTTATCCTGGCAGCGGCTGTCTGGCACGTCGGATGCATTTCAGCCTTTTTAGGCCTTGTCAACGATGTTTACTCGCAGCAAGCCCAGTGCTTAAACGAGATTTGTCACCTCCGATATATCGATATATAGCGAACAGTGAATAATACATCTATCAATATTACCAGTAGCTACTGAACTGAATGAATAAAAGAAAAAGATGGCGTTCCCGCTAGCTGCTGCCGGCACGATTTCTTTCTTTCTCTCTCTCGCTCTTACCGATGTATATTGTTTTTAAACGGAGCACGTCTATGGTAGATTTTATCTCGGACCAAAATCACTGCAAGTTGCCGATGAACAAGCATTAAATATCTAGTTTGCAAGATTCGTTATGTGAATTCGTGTCCCCTATTTGAAAAGAAACCTTAATGACACCGAACGGATGTGTCGCGTAGCCAACTAGAAACAGTATTTCCTGGGGCTAAATAGCAGTATTTTTCGCTGGTGGTATCCTATACTTAATGTGTACTTATATTTACACTTCTTTTATTTTCAGGTTGTAAAAATGCTACTTACAATTGTAGTCATGTTCGGTGTATGTTGGACGCCTCTTGGTATAATAATCATGTTCCTCGAGTACAACAATGATCTAGTTTTTACACCCGGTTCCAAATTGATGTCTATATATATTGCCCTACACTGGTTAGCCATGGCCCACTCTTCTGTGAACCCCATCATCTATGGCTTCATGAATGATAATTTCAGAGTAAGTTAATCTTGTTATTTTGTTGTTTTAACTCCAGGTAAGCCGTCTGGTCCAGTAGATGTACGAAAAAAGACGTTCCATCCGTAACCATCCATTCATATTAAGAAAGTGTATTTCATACATTTTTTGTTTACCCTTAGCTCATTTCTGATTGAGCAACGTGAAATGGAGTGTTTTGCTCAAGAACACAACGCGTTGTCCGGTCCAGGAATCGAAACCACAATCTTACGATCATGGTGCTGACATCCTAACCACTAAGCCACGCGCCTCCACACACACACACACACACACACACACACACACACACACACACACAATATATATATATACATCCATGTATGCGTATCTGTATCGATCTGTATGTTTTCTTCTACTTGCAGGATGATTTAAAAGGCCTCTTCAAGAAATTGCGACTCTTTTCGTCCGTAAGATCAGCATCAACAGAGCATGCGCCATAGGATTCAAATACGACGAAGAAAATTACTTTGGGAAAATTTAAATTGAGGGAAGTAAATCTTCAGACTTCGAGGGAAAAATGCTTGCCCTGGCTGACTGCAATGCCAAAGTTGTTCTACAGGAAAGACAGGTCTATTAGTATCCAAAGGAAAGAAGTAATTTCGTGTAAAAGATTAAGGACTACAAGTGAAACATTCTACAATTCCTTTTAAGCCTCCCTTAAAACACGCATGCATGTATATATTTATTATATATATATATATATTTATTATATATATATATATATATATATATATATATATGTATATATATATATATATATATATATATATATATATATATATATATATATATATATATATATATACATACATATACATATACATATATATATATGTATGTATGTATATATGCATATACCTATATACATATATGTTTGTATGTATATGTATATATATACATATATATATAAGCGTGTACGGATACACATACAACGTCAGGAACACACCCTTACTTGGCACATGAATATATAAGTATACACACAAATACGACTGTGTTCAAGTTCTCTCATTCAAAGGAGTTTTTACAGGTTCCTCTCTGTCCCGTTAGAACAGCAAGTTTCTTAAATCCATATCATTATGTTTATATTTATACTTATATCATATTATATTAATTTATGATATATATATATATATATATATATATTGCTTCGCATACATACACGAAAATAATTATCTAACAAGCTACAACTATTGTCTTTTACGGACTCATCAAAATTTAGGTAAATAAAACAATTTACGATGCTTCAAAGAATTACACTCAGTTTGGATGAATATACAGTTTCTGAAGGATCTGACATGAAGTACAATTGTGGAAGGCCCAGCCTGTGAAATTTATGGAATAAGCAACTTCAATGACAAAATGTTAAAACTTCTCTTAATGTTTATAACAAGTTTCTTAATGTATGACATAGATCTGTTAAACCATCTCCCGAAAAACGTAAGAGGGATACCCTAATCACTTTATTTCATATAGTAAAGCCCTATACTACCATCCCACACGAATAAAGTGGGAGTCAATGCCCTCTTGTCTAAGAAGATTCTCTGATAAAATTTCGGACCAAACTGATAAAAAATCCCTCAAAGAAGGACGGGATAAAATTTCCTCAAAGACAGCTGCCAACTTTTATCTGGGAGTACGATGTACAGAACATTTGCCATTATTAAGTCAAGAGGTAAACTTTATTCAAATCTCACAAAGGGAAAAAATAGATGTACACGAAGATTAGAGCTACGTAATTAAAGAAAAATATTTAATGTGTCCATTCAAATAATATCAGAAAGAAACGAACGAATTTATCTCCTCACCCCAATAAATGAATATGTATACATACATACATATATATCTTTATTTGCGCCCTTTTAAAGCCTAGCCAGGCTCATGGGCCCGGTTTCCCGGGCGTATGCGTTCCCCAGAGAAACTGCCAGAGAAACAAGACATCATTCGTGAAACAGTTCTTTATATCATACACTTTTGCAAATCTATTATGAAACTGGTAGGGCGGATTTCTACTCATATATTTTAAAACCTAATTAAATTCTAATTAATTTTAATAATTTTAATATATTCTGTGTGTATTTCTAATTTCATTTCTTCCATACATCCACTTGTTTGGATTAATAACGAGTTGTTGTTGTTGTTGTTGTTGGCACTCCGTCGCTTACGACGTCGAAGGTTCCAGTTGATCCGATCAACGGAACAGCCTGCTCGTGAAATTAACGTGCATGTGGCTGAGCACTCCACAGACACGTGTACCCTTAACGTAATTCTCGGGGATATTCAGCGTGACGCAGTGTGACAAGGCTGACCCTTTGAATTACAGGCACAACAGAAACAGGAAGTAAGAGTGAGAGAAAGTTGTGGTGGAAGAGTACAGCAGGGTTCGCCACCATCCCCTGCCGGAGCCTCGTGGAGCTTTAGGTGTTTTCGCTCAATAAACACTCACAACGCCCGGTCTGCGAATCGAAACCGCGATCTTATGACCGCGAGTCCGCTGCCCAAACCACTGGGCCATTACGCCTCCACAATAACGATTATATACATACATATATATATATATATATATACATATATATATATATATGCTGATACATACATGCACACACACACACGCACACACACACACACACACACACACACACACACACACACACACACACACACACACACACACACACACACTTGTATATATATAAATATATATATAATGCTAAAGTGATTGAATGTTTTATGATGATGTAGTTAGTAGTAATACATTCTGACTTAAATTTTCACATCCAGGATGCTCGACAGTCCTTAAATGATAAAAATGTACAACTATTTACTAGAATATCAGTGATAAATAGGAATAACTACTACTATTACTACTACTAGTCTTTACATGCTGAATTTCCAGTATTCTGCCATAGGTGTGTAAATAAGGTACGATTTCAATTAATTACTCGTAAATATTGTTTAATGTTAGTTATTTCCTGTGTACTAAATATAATTAACACAGAAATGCTGTACGACTTTTTACTACGAGTCATACTTCATGAGATGCAAAAGGGTTTTTTTTTTTTTTATAAGAATCCGTTATATGAGGACGGGACATAGTGAGTTATCAGTAGCGACTGGCAACATGAAGTGTTTCATAGTGAATTTAAACCGAGAAGGAACCACAATATACAGCATTCGGAAAAGTATTGAATCGCAGTAAAGCATTTAGTCTTTTCCACGGGGCCACCAACCTTTCAGGCAATAACTTTCTATTTACATCCCTTCTAATTAAAGCATCGGAATGCATGTTTTAATTAAATCTATGCTATTAATTAAATTAATAATGGTTTGTCACTAATGGAATGAGTGGAACTAGATTTATTAATTTGATGAACAGATCTGGTCAAATTGTATTATGGGAAGACGAAGAAAGTATACAACACGCACACAAAGGTATGTGAGTGACTATATCTATATATATATATATATATATATATATATATATATATGTATGTATGTATGTATGTATGTATGCATATATGCATATATACATGCATATATATATATATATATATATATATATATATATATATATGTATGTATGTATGTATGTATGTATGCATATATGCATATATACATGCATATATATATATATATATATATATATATATATATATATATATATATATATATATATATATATATATATATATATACACATACATACACATATATGTGTGTATCGTTGAAACTGCTAATTATTATCATTTGAAGATGAGGAATTTAGTTAGAAATAACTAACTTGATAATATTAATCAAAGGATATAACAAACAAGAATGTTGGTGCATAATTATTGCGGCATTTTTTTCAATAAATTTTATTCAACAAAACATTTAAACAAACCGCCAATTTAAACAAGCAAAAATCGAAGTCGATGCTCCGGAATCTATGCTCCGGAATAATCATTTAAAGATGTTTTTGCTAAATTTTGTTATTATTTTTCTTGAATATAATTTATTGAAAAACAACCGGCAAAATTTTAAAGTAAACTTTAACTGCATTATGTGTATAAGAAATATCCAGTGCAAGCAGAAAGCTCGCCGATCCTCATTAACAAGCGAAGAGGTTTATTCCGTAAATGATTCGCAGCAGAGCATAACCCGTGAACAAGCCTACAGAATATCAGTAAACCAAATTTACAGAAGCGATAACTGAAATTGCCAAAACAGTGCCACGTACTCTCGTTTTCCTCAATCTGGAATTCTAATTTCTTAAGCCCCTATCTCAATTTCCAGAGATACACAACTCATAAATCCTTTACGGAATACACACTTGTAGTTTCAAAACCAGGTACCTATAGTATAGATTTCCCTTTAGACATGTAGTCAAAAGAGAAACCAATAAAGCATTATCAAGTTATATATGGCATTTGAAAGACACTTTCTTTCTTACTGAACTTCAGTGGTAGACTCAGGACAATAAAGCGGTGTATCAGGGAAGGATAAGATTTCATTCCCTTTTAATTAACGATACGGAACCGTATTCAAGCATACACTTTCATTGTCTGGAATCTGTTACCTGTTAAAGATTAGATTAATTCAACTCCACCTTTGTTTTTACTGTTAATTGAATAAAATTTCGATGGACTCAGTCCATTTCCTTATTTCATTTTCGGAATTGTCTCCCCTATTTTCCTTAGACAGAGTTCATGCATTGATCTGTTTCCCTCTCCTCAATGAATTCGGGCATGTTGATTAATTAATTGCTGTGTCAAAGCATAATTTTATCACGTATTATTATGTCTGTCAAGAAGCCAGTTGATGCCTTTCAAGATGCCAGTTACCTTTCCTTTTACCTGAATGATTCTGTCTTGAGTTGCCTGACGAACTATTTATAATCCAGCCGTAGAATCTCAACCAAGATTTTATGTTTTTTTTTTAATTGACATGACGAGTAGATGGGTATAATTGCAATGTGGGAGCATAACATTAAAGTGCAAAAACTATTTATAGAATATAAAAGGAAATACTTATAAGAAGTACCCAAGTAGGGTATGGAAGGATACCTAAAAGAGCTTCCAGTTTGATGATATTACAGTTCCATCAATCCACGGCTTCCGATTGGTACATTTTTTTAATCGATCCATAAAAGGTTGAAAAGGAAGTTGACATCAGAGCGACTTGAACTTAGAGTGCAGACAATCGAAACAAATACCACGTGACACATTTTGTACGGCACTCTACCGACTCTGCCAGCTTCCTAATTGGATAACCTATTTTGGGTTAGTTACCACATGATAATTCGAATATCTTTCATCGTTTATAAGGTTCACTAATTGGACCACGGTCATGCTGGGGCACTGTCTCGAAAGGGTTTCGTCGAACATAGAGACTCTAGTATTTATTTTCAAAGGCTGGTGCTTATACTATTAATTTATTTTGCTGAACCACTGAGTTGCAGGGATGTAAACAAACCAGCATTGATTGTCATATGGTGGAGACGGGTGCACAAACACAAACACAAAAACAAAAACACGCATACACACACACACACACACACACACACACACACACACACACACACACACACACACATATATGTATATATATATATATATATATATATATATATGTATAATAAATTAAATAGGGTGGCTTGTTAGCAATTAGAACCTAAAGGCAAAATTAATAGGGATCACAAAAGCGACAGAAGATACTGACTAGCTCAACTTCTGCTAAAGATAAGAGTTAAACTAACTCAAAGCCACAAACGCACTATCTTAAGTGACTGACAAAGGGAGGTAAGTCCCCAGTGTACATAGCCGGATTGCGATTTCAGATTTTGCTGAGGACCATCTTTTTCCTCATTAGCGGCTCTTAACAGCTACATGACACTAGATAAGTAGAAATAAAAGTGGCAGAGGGTAGTGACTAGCACCGCTTTTGCTAATGATAAGGATTAAACTAACTCTGCAAACGCACTGTCTCATAAGACTGACAGACAGACAGACACATTGCCTACAGCCCAGTTTCTCTTTCTTTTCTTTCCAGACAATGTGTAAGGCAACTCTGTTTTTATATGAAACCAGAGAAGCCGTTAAGATATATGAACGTCACAATATAAAACCGGTTAACAGTCGTTCTGGTCATTTGCTCAATGAAATAGACGCTACACTGATGGTTATTATCCTCATATCAATACTTACAAACATATGTTTGTGTATATGTCTTTGTGTGTAGTGTGCTAGAACGTGCATGTGTACGCATAACAGCACGTGTATACTGTATATATACACACATGCATACACTATAGATAAAAATCCGTATATATATATGCTTCTATATCTATGTACATGTGTGGTTATATATATATATATATATGTATATATATAGATATATATATATATATATATATATATATATATATAAATACGTACATTATAGATAAAAATACGTATATATGTATGCATACGTATGTTTATTTTTACATATGCATGTATATATATAATGTATTATATATGCGTGTGTGTGTTTATATAATGTATACACGTATGTGCGTATATGTGTGTGCATGTGTGTCCGTATGTGTGTGTGTATGTAGACACAATCTATGTCTGTTTGTATTATAAATAATGTTCCCTGCAGGTTTGCAGTCAGATTGAATACAATAAAACAAGACATGTGTCCAAAAAGTCTTTGTAGATGTTTCCTTTTGTAAATATTCTAATTGCGAAGACAAAGAAGAACGAAGAAGAATTTCAGTTTCGTTTCGTTTCTTTTCCTGTCTTTTCCGTTTCTTTGACTTCTCTGTCCTTTTGTTCGAACACCGTATTGTGGTGCTAAGCTGCCGGAGTACATAACCACCTATCAAATTCAAAGTTGTTATGGAGAAGATTTAATACCATAAAGCCGAGTTTTATGAAACTATGTGGTGTAGCTGAAGAGGAATGCTTTCGTTTGTGTATGTAAAGTTGGGGGAAGATGGGGGGGGGGAGGGCTTTTATCGAAAATCGAAACTGTGTTAATAGTCTCACAAAACTTGAGTCATTCCTCTTCAATTGCAGCGTCGACCAACATCGATTTCTTTTAATAGACGAACGCCGTTCGTGAACTTTTTTCAACTTCTCTGAAATTAGTGGAAGGGTGGATGGAAGATGTGAAAATATCGTTGAAATACTTGCAATGTGTAGGAGTTAGATAAAAGCACCGAAGTGTTGGTGTTAAACAGAACTTCGGGTGAATGCACAAACTCTCAAATGTTCAGAATGGGTAAACCTGATTAGATCCTCATCAGTACTAAACGCAAGTCGAATTCTATTTTATCAAAAATGGGAAGATAAAAGACAAGCAGGATAGCGGCCTGGGATGCCACGTCGTAGGTTTGGAATATTCCGAGGAACACAATAGGAAAATATGAAAACAAGAAACACAATAAGTGCTGGTTTGGCTGTGTTGTTATGAAGCTCGCTTTGCAGTCACATGGTTTAGAGTTCAGTCCTGCTGCAAGGTATCTTGGATAGTCATCGTCTAGTATTCTACCTGTGGAAGTCGACCTTGGCTGGATTTGAACACAAAACCTAAAAAGGCCTAAGTGAACACTAGCACTACTGTTATCCACAGTTCTTCTGGTTCAGCCAATCCTCCTGTTTCCAAAATTAATCAGAAATCATGAAGGAACGAACTGAATACTTTACAGTATTTCGTCGCTTTTTAAGTTCTTCGTTCAAATCTTGTTAAAGTCGACTATGATACTCAAACCTACGTGTTCGATAAAATAAATACCAGTCGTGTACTTGGGATACATTCAATCCTTGATACACCTTCCCATCAAATGTATGGTGTTGTATCATCCTATGAAATCAGTGTTACACAGCGTTCTTCAAACTAGATCTGCATCTGCTGCGCCCCTAATTTAAAACTACACTGAGGCATTAATATTATCGTTACGAGTTCGATACCAGGCAAGAGGGTAAAATTATAAATTCAAATTGCAAAATTCAGTTTATTCAGTTTAAATACAAAGTATCTTTGAAAATATTAATTAACTTTACCACTATAATAATTTTCAGACAAATAGATATTATATTTGGCGCGTTTTCATTTGGGTAAGTTACTGGAATTTAGGCTGTCTTTTCCAGCGAAGGCTAAATAAAAATGATATTTTGATATTATTGAACTTAAAATATTCATTTGGACTATATTGTATATCATATTCTGCAAATCCAGTACATACGTAATCTTTTCTGTTCTAGGTAGGAGGCCACTCGATTTGATCGACCCCAATACCCAACTGGTACTTAATTTATCAACCCCGAAAGGATGAAAGGCAAAGTCAACCTCGGCGGAATTTGAACTCAGAACGTAAAGACAGACGAAATACCGCTAAGCATTTCACCCGGCGTGCTAACGTTTCTTATTTCTTTATTACCCACAAGGGGCTAAACGTAGAGGGGACAAGCAAGGACAGACAAAGGGATTAAGTCGATTACATCGACTCCAGTGCATAACTGGTACTTAATTTATCATACTGCTATCTACCCTTCCCATATTCACGGGAATTTTTTCTTCTGGAGCATTCATCAAGTCAGTGAGTCGTCTTTGAATTTACGTTCTGAGTTCAAATTCCGCCGAGGTCGACTTTACCTTTTATCCTTTCGGGGTCGATTAATTAAGTGCCAGTTGCGTACTGGAGTCGATCTAATCGACTGGCCCCCTCCCCCCAAAATTTCTGGCCTTATGCCTAGAGTAGGAAAGAAAAGAATTTCAGATTCAAATGTCTGTTACCTCGAAGCTTAGTGGTTGGGGTGTTGGCCTCACGATCGTAAGATCGTTGGCTGGATTGCCCCCACAGGGTATCACGTTGTGTTTTTGAGCAAGTCTCTTCCTTTGCCGCTGCTCCAGTCCATGCAGTTTTAAATGGCCGCCTTCCGATCAGGGGAAAATGTTGGTTTGCTCGCCTAGCCAGAGGAGTGGCGTCTATTCGTAAGCTTAAAAATTATGCGAAGCGCATTGTGACCGGTGTTTCTTATTGGGGGTTGGTATTGAAGTGGGGAATACTGAGATATGCAAAGGTGTATGGAATTGAATAGAGGGAGGTGAGTAGAGAGAGAAAAGAGTTGACCAGTCAAAATCTAAATGAGTGGAGTAGTGTTAAGTGCTTTAGACGGAAGCGGAGAAGTGAGAAAAGGAAAAGGGAAAGAATACCATCTGTTAGGGTTGGGAGGCTACGAGAGGGGTGGAATGTAGTGGATTAGGGGAATTTATAAAGATAATAACGAGAAAGAATAGTTTAATAAGAAGAGTGTTTTTAGTTGAGGTGGTAAGTTGCTAGGCTGACATTATTGTAACTCAATTTTTATTTTAGTTAAGGATACTTATAATTATAGGATTACATATATTTAATAAAATCGACAATGATGAGTAGAATCTGTGTTTACAAGACAATATTATATCTGAGAATCTAGTAAGCAATAAGGGGTGTGGTGGAGAAGGATGGTTAGCGATTCTTTAGAACATAATTTACAAATAACTATGTTTGCGTTGTATGGGGGAACCTCAAAATAGACGAGGATAGAGTAATGGGAACATTTTGAGATTTGAGGTTGAGTATATAAGTTTCTTAGGATATAGATAATTTAGAATTTGGATTGGAGAAAGAGTTCATATGTGCACGGTAATATTAAATTGTAATCGTACTATGGATGCGGATAATAAATCAAAAACAGCATGCTACATTAGGAAATACGCGTAGTGATGCATTAAAATATTCCATCTTTGGGTTATTATTAAGATATACGTGTGTGTGTATGTACGTATGTATGTATATATTCTTTTATTCTTTTACTTGTTTCAGTCATTTAACTGCGGCCATACTGGAGCACCGCTTTAATACATATATATATATATATATATATATATATATATATATATATATATATATATATACATATGCGTATGTATGTGTATGTGTGTGTGTGAGTGTCTGTGTGTGTGTGAGTGTCTGTGTGTGTGCATATTTTAAGGTTGGTGCTGAACGAAATGTAAAATTTTCACTTGTGGTCCTTAATCTTTGCCCGAAATTATTTCTGTTCCTGAGATATTAACAGAATTATCTCTCCTTTGGAATCACGTTTCCTTTGCGATCAGCTTTTTTCTCTCAAAGTTCAAGAACTGAGTTCCTTAACTTCAATTAACCTCATTTATTTCTCTTTCCCGTAGTTCAATCCCCGACGATTCTCTTGTTGATCTTATGCAAGGAAAGAGCTTCTTCAGGAGTTCTTTTAAATCATCCTGGAATTAGAAATAAACATAGAAATAGATAGAGTAATGCGCTTAAAAGGATATTGATATAAATGTGTGTGTGTGTGTTTGTAGATAGAGAGAGAGAGAGAGAGAGAGAGAGAGAGGGGGAGAGAGAAGGAGAGAGAGAGAGAGAGAGAGAGAGAGAGAGGGAGAGAGAAGGAGAGAGAGAGAGAGAGAGAGAGTGATATATATATATATATATATATATATATACATGCATGCAGTTGTATCCGCATCCAGTTCTGTTTAGCATGACAGATAAAGGTGTAAGTGCCAAGCAGGAAAGGAGTGGAGAGAACATGTCTCCTTGGAATATTTCCCTTCTAATAGGGGTGGCTTTGATTTATTATTGTTATTATTATTATTATTATTATTATTATTATAATGATTGTTTGTGTTATTATTATTATTATTATTATTATCATCATCATCATCATCATCATCATATATGCATGTATATATATATATATATATATATATATATATATATATATATATATATATATATATATATATATATATATATATATATATGTATATATGTATGTATGTACGTATGTATGTATGTATGTATGTATGTATGTATGTATGTATGTATGTATGTATGTATGCATGTATGTATATCTATGTATATTGGGCAGGGAGATATAGACAATCGTTTGTTCCCAATATTATTTGAACGAATGCATTAAACATTTTAATGGTAGGTTCCAATGACTTTTGCTTTTGAATCTTGTAGCTCTAATCGTCCTCAACAACTTTTGTTTGTTGTTCGCAAACTGTGCCTAAAGTTCACCTCTTTGCAGACAATGGTGTTCCAAACAGACACAAATGAGCGTTTTCCACACTTACTGCAATAATTCGATGTCAAGCGGACGTCAACCAGATGTTAAAGGTGTCCTAAGTGTCTGATGGTCTACCTTCAAATCGTAACGTGTTTTTGGGTCAGTCTTATTCTTTACAAGCGTCTCTTCTTTGAAAGTTATCTGCTCAAAGCACAACTGACAAACTGTCTTGCTTTCAACTTGATCAATGGCAGAATAAATTTTTATTTCGACCAGGGAAACCTGCGTAGCAGTAGTGGCAAGATCGGTGGTTTTGAATGTAAGATTTTATATATATATATATATATATATATATATATATATATATATCACTTACACACACACACACACACACACGTATGATAGATAGATAAATAGATAGAACAAAAATACCAAGATGAACTTACTCTGAAGTTAGCATTCATGAAGCCATAGATGATTGGGTTCACACAGCTGTGAGAAATGGTTAGCCATAGCAGGACTAACGATATTATAGTAACTGGATAGGAATAACTAATGTATTCATGATTGTGTATGAGGAACAGGCAATATGTGTTGAGAGGTATCCAACATATACCGAAAAAGGCTACAATTAAAAGTAGCATTTTTAAAACCTGAAAATAGAAAAAATATATATATATATTATATATAAATATGTATGTGTATGTGTATGTGTTTGTGTCTGTCTGTCTGTCTGTCTGCCTGCCTGTCTGTCTGCATGTCTGTCTGTGTATATGTAGAGTCAACAGGTGAGATCGAGAGAATTTCAATATAAAAAACTTTCCAAATGATTTGAACCTGCACTCCTGTATCCTAACTGAAGTCCAGATCAATAAGGTAAAGAGCCTTCTTCATCGATTAGACTCTTATATATCCACCCTGGTGAAGCAGGCTCTGGGGTTTAGCAACGTTTCTTTGATTCCATTACTAACTGCAAATTTTTGATCAACTACATCTGCCAAAATTATGAAATAATTCCGAGCCATCAAAAACAGCTATCGGATTTGCAATGTTTTTCCTCTAAATTTTTACTTTTATGTAATCTGAATAAGTTTGCTCTATAAGATACACAGACACAGACACACACACACACACACACACACACACACACACACACACATATACATACATATATATATATATATATATATATATATATATATATATATATAGTAAAAAGTAAAAGAGTCAAAAGGAAGAGTAAATATGGTTCGGCAGCTTTTTAATAATCACTACAAATGTTTCGATACATATAGATCCACGTATGTATAGGATTTAAAGTTAAATTTAAATTAAATTATGTAACGATTTACCTGTATAAGAAGGTCTATATGTATCTCCTCAGGCGATACTCAGTTGCTGTCTCCGTAAGTAAATCAAGATTTCCATGCTACAACATCCATGGATCCTTTGAAACATAATTTAATTTAAATTTAACTTTAAATCCTGTATATACGTGGATCTGTATGTATCGAAGCATTTGCAGTGATTATTAAAAAACTGTCTAACCGTTTTTACTATTCCCTTTGACTGTTTTACTTTTTACTTTTTAGTTTCACACACGAGGAATACCTAAGACTAGAATTGGTAGCATACCATAATAATAACACTACCGCCTATTCTGGAATTCTAAGAGTGTACGAACTCTATTTGTACTCTTATACGCTCTTAACAGAACACATCTCAACTGACTATATATATATATATATATATATATATATATATATATATATATATATATATATATATATATATATATATATATATATATATATATATATATATATATATATATACACACACATTCAAACGACTCCTGTCCACTCTCCACCTGACAGATTAAATTTGGAGTGTGTTGATTATAACTAAACATGTTCACTCAACGTTGTGGGCCATTTTTTAAGCGCCCAATATACTGTCACGTGACACTAAATCATGAACGTGGCGGGAAACTACAAAAGGTTATAAACTTAATCATTTGTTTATAACATTTCGCGTTCAGAGCTTTGAGTGTTTGAACATTTTCAGTCAACCGTGTCAGCCTCAGCTTGGAAGTGGATTGCGAAACTTACCGGAGCCAGATGAAGGTGTTAGTAATGAGGGCACTAACCGGCGCCGTGTTATATAACCGGTGGTGGAGGGCCCTCAAAAGATCCATTCGACTTGAGTCGACTAGATGCAGCAAGCAGTTAAGTCTAGAGCAAACTAGAGTAGAAAGGGGTTTAGTTAAGGCGTTAGAAGAGGCAATGAGAATGGGCTCTGCACCCCAAGTTTTGGCGGCGCGTTCGGCCTTGGACCGACACCTCAATGCCAAACACGAAAGATGCAGAGTTCGGGCTAAAGTACGTGCACTGGGTCGCGAGGGTATCAACGTTGCCGGGTGCGCTCAGTCAGTAGAACCCCAACGTGGCGTGGATGCTACGATAAGGTCTGTAGTTAACGGACATTGACAGGACATCGAAGGGCAGGGGGGGGATGTGCAAGGTGTTTCACGAGTACTTTGCTGAGTTGTTCGGTAGGATCGGAACGCTGGACCTTGGAGATGCCCTCCGGGATTTCCTGGCCAGCGGCCCGCGTCTTTCGGCGCGTGACACTGAGCACTGTGAAGGGCTGATCACGGCTGAGGAGGTTATAGAGGTGCTTTCCGAGTGCCCCGGGGGCAAGTCGCTGGGATTGGATGGTCTACCTTACGAATTGTATAAAAATATGCCAGGCTTGTTCGGAAACATACTGGCCAGTGTGTACGCGAATTGACAGCAGAATGGGAAAATACCCAAATCTGTGAGCCGAGGAGTGGTGATACTGGTCAGTAAGGACCCGAGCAAGGGGGATAACATTAATAATTTTCGGCCCATAACTCTGCTAAACACAGAGTTAAAGATTTTGACCAAGGTGCTAGCCAAGAGAGTGAGGATTGTTGTAGGCGACCTGGTGGGAGAGGCACAGACATGTGCCATCCCAGGAAGGACGAAACATGACAATCTTCATCTCATTCGCTACACCATAGAGAGGGTTGGTAAAGTTCCTGGCAAAGGTAGGGCACTGGTGAATTTAGACCAGTCTAAGGCATTCGATAGGGTCGACCATCGGTATCTGGCGGCGGTTCTCCGGGCGGTTGGACTGGGCCCGACTTTCTGCGGCTGGATCGAATCATTGTATTGCAACATCGAATCTGTTGTCCGGGTGAATGGGTTCTTCCCGAATATTTTCGTGATGGAGCGGGCTGGTAATTTATTTTAACTTCCACCTGTTAAGAAAGATCCGTCTGGAGAATGGGTACCTGCCTCAGAGTGTGTACGGAAAAAATGGAAAACTGTGGTAAACAAAGTTCAATATAAACGGGGCCATGCTAGTGTAGCCGGTCAAAACGAAAATGAAGGCGGAAAAACGGAAAAAAAACACAAAAAATGAATCCTTGAACAATATATATCTGTATTTATATTTTTAATTTCATTTTTTAATTTTCGATTAAAAAATTGCATTTTTCATCCCGATTTCATCCAAATTATCATGATTACAACCCCAGCCCTCTGTAAGACTGTCCTTGTTTCGTCCACGCCCTTCTTCTGTACATTCTATATATGCCGTTTATAGGCGAATAAAGAAATAAATTCAGAAACGAGACAGCTGTGACATAAGCCACGTCTTTCTATTTGAACATTTTGAAAATCAGTGTAAACTGTGAAACCGGTTAAAGCTTCAAATATATTAACAAAAAATATTCTAACTATTCTCAATGCGTTTTCAACTTCTATTTTTCCTATATTTCTACCCGTTTTGAATAAAATAACTTTATTCTCTCTCAATCTCTCTATCTACCTACCTATATTTCTATCTATCCATCTCCATTGTCTTGGAACTTCACCCATAAAAACAAAAACAATGTTCTCTTCTAACCCCCTCCCCCCCGCCCCCCCAAGCATGTTTTATATAAATGAACAAGCTGTTTGTACATTCACAAAATTTTATTTGACAAGTTCTAGAGAGGAACGAAAGCGTTAATATTGAAGAAATAAAAGGTTTTTTTTCCAAAATTCTGGAGATCTTTTTTTCTCAATATTCAGTTCTGTGCATCACACCTAACACTCTATACATACACATACACACACACACATATATAAAAGAATATAAGGATTAAAATCACTTTAATAATTTGTATCAAGTAGTCAGAATGCTATAAAAATTTATAGGCAATTAATACATTAAATTAATAATGATGTACATATGTATATTTAACAAGAGTTGTGGTAGTTTTTTAAGGTATCGGCACTTCAAGCATGCTAGAAACATATCGTTTTCGCCCGAGCTCCCTTATATATAGATATAAGTGAATACTGCTTCAGTTGTGTGCATCGGATTATATCAATTGCAGTTATTGTTATAAAATAGATGCAATTAATAGAATGATTGTAAGAAAATACTTATATTAATCCCAATAACATATAAAATAGACAGTAATCTAACCGATTGCCATTAAAAAAATGTACACATTTCAGAGTGACTGTCGTAAAACAGATAAAATAATATTAACAAACAGATAAAGTAATATTAACAAACAGATAAAGTAATATTAACAAACACAAGATATATAATAATATTAGAATAATAATAATCTTACCTGTATTTTGGCTTTTGTGGTCACCTGGTCCCTCCTCTGGTCTTCATTTCCTGGTGCCTTCCTCTTCCACGAGACGTTAGCAAGTATTGAGTAAGTCACCGTTAGCATAGTAAAAGGAATGAAACATAAACAAACGCAAAGCGCCCACTGGTAAATCAAAATTTGCGATGATCGGAACTTTGTTGTGCATATGATAGATGTTTTTTCACCAATATTTGTTTCAATTCTTATAAAATAAAAGGATACGGAAGATATTACCACCGAGAACAACCAGATCAGGACGATAGTAAGCCTAGATCTAGACGTCATTATGCGATATTTTAATGGGAACAAAACAGCTATAAGTCGATCGACACCAATCGCCATATTCGTGGAGGAACTTATGGCTACAGAAAATGTGTAAAGAAAAGGAAGTTGCATGCAATTCTGTCGATTATCATTCCTCACACTACAGCTCTCAATAAAAGAAAGAGGTTGTAAGCATGAGGAATAGTAGGAGAGTCATTGAATAGTGAGCGAGGGGTAATTCGTTTTGTCGGATTTTGCCAGACTGGAACCGGACCAGTTAATTTTCGTCAAACCCACATAGATGTTGACACTCTCCCAATACCCATGGTTCCTCATGCCAAGATTGGTAGAAATCGCTCCTGTGGTTCTGGAGGTGTTTCGTAACAAAATTTTCACATACACACACACACACACACACACAAAGACGCGCGCACGCGTAAATAGCGCAATTATAGCATAGATATAACTCTATTATTTGTTTCAGTCTTTCGACTGCGGCCATGCTGGAGCACCGCCTTTAGTCGAGCTAATCGTCCCAAAGACATATACTTTTGCCGAATTGCTAAGTTACGGGGACGTAAACACACCAGCAACAGTTATCAAGCTATGTTGGGTGGACAAACAAACACACACACACACACACACACACACAGGACGGGCTTCTTTTAATTTCCGTCTAACAAATTCACTCACAAGGTTTTGCTCGGCCTAACGCTATAGCAGAAGACACTTACCCAAAGTGCCACGCAGCTTGGGCTGAATCCGGAACCACGTGGTTGGTAAGTAAGCTACTAAGCACACAACCACTCCTGCCCCCTATAGTGAGTAATAATACATGCTGAGATGTATTTTCACATCCCAGGATGCTCAGTGATACGTAGGAAGAACTACTACTACTACTACTACTACTACTACTACTACTACTACTACTACTACTACTACTACTACATAAATATTGTTGAACGTCAGTTATTCCCTGTGTATTAAGCGATAATTAACAAAAACGCTGTGCGACATATCACTATCAGTCTTACTTAATGAGATTCAAAAGGGTTTTTATAAGAATCTGTTATGTGAGGACGGGACATTGTGAATTATCGGTAGAGTCTTTCTGTACGAAGTGCTTCGCAGTGAATTTAAAACAAGAAAGGAACCACAGTATACAGCATTCGGAAAAGTATTGATCCATACACTCAGTTCAATGTATAATCTTCCAGTTTTTCAGTCGACACTTATCTAAGTGATGACATTTGTTACACATCTCTAGTTCGACAATTTACTAAGGTCGACGAATTTCTTAAGGTAAGTGGCACTTTACATTAATGCAAACTCATCAAATTTTGTTCCGTTCCTTGCATGGTCAGTATCTTTTTCTCATATCGAATGCAGTAACCAGGTGCTTCAAAATTTCTTTCCTAATGAGATAATTTTTCATTCCTCTTTTCTATATTTTTGAACAAAGGAATATAGTTGAAATAGCGTACGCTAGTTATGTTTATTTATCATTCACTCTATCCTGAATTGTGGCACAATATGGACAGATTTCGGAATACCGATGAACTTTTATGTAAATGTATCAACTTAAAGGATAAACATATTACAATGGATAATACCAAGTGGACTTCCCCCTTTTCTCTCTCCTTTTCTTTTTCTTTGTGATTTCTTCTTTGTGATATAATCTTGGGAAAGAATATATTTGCGGCTGAAGATAGCTTTAAACCATCCTGTCTATCAATTATGTATACATATAATGATGCAACGACTGTTTGTGTATAAAGCTTGAAACACGTGTATCGCGGAATCATTTGTGTTCTGTTTTAATTTTACGTTTTTAATATATATATATATATATATATATATATATATATATATATATATATATATATATATATATATATATATATATATATATATATAAAATCATTGATTAGAGTACAAGCATTATGTTTTAGTTCTATATTTAAGAGATGAGGAATTATCTACATTATTTACATTATTTACATTATTTAAATTTGAGGGATGCACTCTGTCTACCCTATGTGAAAGGCCTCTCCGAAAAGATACAAAAGATATGCAGCCCATATGACATCAGGACAGTATTCAAGCGTAATACAACACTTCGCAAATATCTCCTTCGGGTAAAGCCACCAATAGAAGAGAATATGACCAAAAACTGCGTGTAGCCCATCCCATGCAGCTGTGGTAGGTTATGCAAAGGCGGAACATGTCGCCCCCCTCGAAATAAGGGTAGTGGAACATCGCAAAGCTGTGACACGAGGAGATATTGATAAATCGGGTATAGCTGATCATGTATGGAAAAACGGAGACCACCTCCCCCTGTGGGATGAAGTTAAAATAATAGACAGAGAACACCACTGGAAAATACGAAAACTAAAAGAAGCAGCACATATGCTAGGACACAACAACCTCCTAAGCAGATCGAGTGCAGATATGAACAGCATATGGGAACCGGTATTAAGGAAGGATAGGAAAATATTAGATTTATAAGCCCTAAAATTCACTCCATAAATGCCCACGGGCATATGGCGTAGTGGTTAAGAGAGCGGGCTACTATCCCCAAGATTCCTAGTTCGATTCTAGGTAGTGACCTGAATAATAATAATAATAGTAATAATAATAATAATAATAATAACAACAACACCGAAAAATACCTTAGGAATGAGAACACAGTTTCGAAATTTTCCCAAGACACCTGATGAAGGCTGGAGGGTATATCAGCCGAAACGTTGTGTTAACAAAAAACAAGATGAGGACAAACATCCGTCGAATGTAAATAAAGTATCATGTTTGTTCTCTAATTAATGTTTTTTGTTTCTGTCCCAATTTCATTTGAGCACTTCCTTTTTGCAGTCATATAAAGCTTTTTGTCGCCATAAAAAGAGTCAAAAAATATTTCTTGTCGTATATATATAGATACATTTTCACTTACACGATGCTCGACAATCCTCGAATGATAAAAAGTATCAATTATTTACAAGACTGTCAATGATATATACAAATAACTACTACTACTACTACTACTATTTACATATCGAGTTTCCACTATTCCGTCATTGATGTGTAAATGTGGTAAGATGTCAATTAATTACGCATAAATATTGTATAATATCAATTATTTTCTGTGTATTAAGTATAATTTAAAAAAAAAACGGTGGGTGACATATCACTTTGGGTCATACTTAATGAGATGCAAGAGGGTCTTCCTAAGAATCTGTTACGTGAGGAAGGAACATAGTGAGTTATTGGTAGGCTTTCGTAGTATGAAGTGATTCATAGTGAGTTGAAACCGACAAAGGAAACACAATATACAGTATTAGCAAAAGTAATGATCCATTCACTCAGTTGAATGTATAATCTTCCAGTCTTTCAGTCGACACTTATCTAAGTGATGACATTTGTTACACATCTCTAGTTTGACAATTTACTAAGGTCGACGAATTTCTTAAGGTAAGTGGTACTTTTCAGCAATGCGAACTCGTATTTTTTTTTTACATTATTTACATTTGATGGATATTTCTCCTCATCGTGTTTGTTGTTAACACAACATTTCGGCTGATATACACTCCAACCTTCATCAGGTGTTCGAAATTTCTCCAAGACACCTAATGAAGGCTGGAGGGTATATCAGCCAAAACGTTGTGTTAACAACAATCAAGATGAAGACAAATATCCGTCAAACGTAAATAATATAAATAATGTACATAATTCCTCATCTCTCCAATATAGGACTATATTTTCGTAAATTTTTGTTCCGTTCCAACATGGCCTGCATCTTTTACTGGTATCGATGCAGTAACCAGGTTCTGCGAATTTTCACTCCTAACTGGATAATTTTTCATTCCTCTTCTCCATTATTTTGAACAAAGGAATACGGTTGAAGTAACGGTTTTAGAATATATTTTACAACATACCTACATAGTATTCATTCGGCAATATCGAATTTGATAGATTTAATGTCGTAATTATTATTAATATTATTAAGCCTGATTAAAACAGCGAGCTGGCAGAATCTTTCCCACGCTGAACAAAATGCTTAACAGCATTTCGTTCGTTTTTATGTTCTGCGTTCAAATGCCACCAGGGTCTACTTTGCCTTCCACTATTTCGAGGTCGCTAAAATAAATAGCAGTGAAGCACTGGAGTTGATGGATCGACTTGCCTCCTGCTCCGAAACTACTCGACTTGTGCCAAAATTTAAAACCATTATTAAAGTCTTGGAAAATGATACCTAGAAGTTCGATGACCACAACTAGTTAAAAAAAAGGGGGGAAGAATGTGAGTGAAACTTAAATGATTGTCTGTATGTGTGTGTGTGTGTGTGTGTGTGTGTGTGTGTGTGTGTGTGTGTGTGTGTGTGTGTGTGTGAAAACGCGTTTCTTAGTGGTTGGGATATTCTGCGCACGATCATAAGGCGGTGAGTTCAATTTATGGCAACGTGATGTATCCTTGAGCAAGACACTTAATTTTCATGTTGCACCAGTCCACTCTGCTGGCAAAAACGGGTGGAACTTGTACTTCAAAGGGCCAGCCTTGTCACACTGTGTCACGCTGAATTTCCTTGAGACCTGCGTTAAGGGTACACATGTCTGTGGAATGCTCAAACCACTTGCACGTAAATATGATGAGCTGGCTATTCCGTTGATTGTATCCGTTGGGACCCTCGTAGTCGTAATCGCCGGAGTGCTCATGTACACACATATATATATATATATATATATATATATATATATACATGTTTATATATATATATATATATATATATCTGCAAAAATATGTGACACTTATTCAGTAGCCGAGATAAAACTCCGAGTTTCAGATGCCAGGGTGGGAGCCCACCCCAACATCTCTTCAGTTATCCGGCTATTGAAAATTCCTGGCATCCGAAACTCGGAGTTCTATCATGGCTACTGAATAAGTGTCACAAATTTTTACAGATAAATTCCTCTATTTACATAATATCGAGGTCTCTTTCTTTCTTTTTTTTTTTTTTTTTCAAAGTTTCAGCTTAGAGCTGCGGCCATGCTGATGCACCACCGTGTTGCTACACTGTAATTACAGGGAGCCCCTTACAATATGTGGCACTTGGTGAAGAATGGAGTTTGATTTAGCAACCCTCATTTGCACCTCCTGCCGCGAGGTAGGTTCATCTGGGACTCTCGATAGGAAGAGGTCCAGCTTTGATTTAAAAACTCCTACATCTACTTTGTGCAGATTGCTCAGGCTCTTTGGGAGAATATTAAAAAGCTGTGGGCCCCTGAATCCCAAGCTGTTGCAGTAACTGGTCCTGAAGCGCGATGGCATTGCTGGGATCTTTGGCACTATGCAGTGTCGTCCCGTTCTGGCATTGGTGTAGCTTTCAATGCCAAAATTTGGCACAATTCCTTCCAGGATCTTCCAGATGTATATTACTGCATACCTCTCCCGCCTTCTCTCCAGGGAGTAGAGTCTTAGCTGTTTCAACCTTTCCCAGTAGCTGAGCAGTTGCAAAGAGACAATCTTCTTTGTGAATCTCCTCTGGATTGCTTCAAGGTCTGCTGTTAATTTCACACTGCTGGGTGACCATAGCTGTGAGCAGTAATCCAGGCAGCTGAGGACGAATGTCCTCCAGCGGATCATCATGGTTTCCTTATCTCTGGTTCTGAATGTTCTCAGGAGCCATCCAGCCAATCGTCTGCACTTTGTTGCCATTCTGGTAATGTGCACTTGGAAAGAGGTATCATCACTCATGTCGATACCCAGGTCTCTCACTGATTTAGGCTCTGGGATTGAAATTCCCTGTGGACCAGTGTACTCTGTGAGTTTCATATTCAGTTTTGGACGTTAGTAGCGCAGGGCTTGGAATTTTTCATGTATGTATATATATATATATTATATATATATATATATATATATATATATATATATATATATATATATATATATATATATATATATGTATATATATATATATATATATATATATGTATGTATGTATGTATGTATGTATGTATGTATGTATACATATATATATATATATATATATATATATATATATATATATATATATAATAATTATGATAATAATATTAGGGATAAAAATCCAAATTCACAAGTAAAAATTCAATTTAATTTAATTTATCAAAATTAAAATTAAATTAAATTTCACAATATATAATATATAAATATATAATTTAGAGAAAAAACCACAATTATTGAATTCATCCATGAAAATCCACAATCACACATAGAAAAATTTTATAAGTTTTATTATAAGTTTTATATCAATATTTATTATTTTGTATTTTTATTATTAGTCTTTGTAGTGTATTTACTTATGAAATTTTTCTATATGTGACTATGGATTTTCATGGATGAATTCAATAATTGTGTTTTTTTTCTCTAAATTATATACACTACATTTATATTTTTTTTCTCCTTGTTTCTCTCCTTATTTCTTTCTGTGTTCCTTTCAGTTGAAGAGCGTAGCTCGAAACGTAAAAGAATTTCTCTATTCCCGAGCGTTAAACTAATACATCCATTTGTTGTTTACATCACCTGTCTTCGTCTGTTGTTTTTTTCATAAATTCTCCCATATATATACATACATACCTATATATATATATATATATATATATATATATATATATATATATATATATATATATATATATATATGTATTACTTATATTTAGATATATTCATATATATGTGTGTGTGTGTTATTACATATATATATGCATGTAAGTATTATATATATATTTAATATTATTACTGGTTTTTAATGATCTTTTAAAATGTTATCTTATATTAAATTCATAATATATTATATATTATCATATAAATAAATTATTGGATTATCAGTTTTATCTCTCTACTTAATGTATTGTTTGTAATTTGCAATATACCCATATTTATGTGGTATTCAATCGACGTACTAGGGAAATGGATGTTTTACACACCCCTTTGAAAGTTTTTCCTTTCGTTGGTTTGTTACTTTATATATATATACTTTATTCAAAAGCAGCAGAAATATAACAAAAGTTGTTACTCAGAGTTTCACGTTCCCGTTCGTCGGACAGTTTTGGTTTAGAAAACTGTCCGACGAACGGGAACGTGAAATTCTGAATAACAGCTTTTCTCAGAGCAATTCGCGCAGCTTACTTACCAGTTGTCTACCAACAACTTGTACACCTCTTTGGAAGGACCATCCTGTCCAGGAGCTTTACCATTGGAAAGTTTTTGATAGCAGTACTTATCTCTTCAAAAGAAGGATCTTCCATTAGTTCTTCAATGATAAGCCACTGAAGAATTTCGTTGATCACTTCAGGATCGGTAGTGGATTCTTGATTTTATACAGATTTAAAGAGTTCAGCACATTTTTCAGAATTTCGTCTTTGCTACTTAAGAGTTTTGACTGTCAAAAGAAAGAACAGGTTCTTTAGTACCTTTTCATGGACCAAACACACCTTTCAGATTGTCATACAATGCTCTCAAGTTGCGAGGGTCAGCAGCCTGTTATAAATCTTGGTTTTTTTTTCCTCACCGAGAATCTTTCCCTGCACGCAGATTTTTCTGTGCAATGTTTCTAGAGGAGGTGTATCAGGATCTGAGTGTGGGTGAAGTTTAGTCTGAGACCCATGCTTTGTGTCTCTTCTGTATAGTTCCTACGAGAGCTTTTATTTGAGAATCATTCTCATAGAGCCCATCTTGGTGCTTGCATCTCACGAATTCTAGCGGTTCTTCAACAAATGATTTGATGCTGTCACGAATATTGTGCCACAAAACTGTAGGGTCGTTCTTTTCCTTTACATTTTTAAGCTTTGAGTTTAAATACATTTCAAAACTTTTTGTCGCTTCTGGATTTTTTAAAGAAGTGGCATTCATTCTCGGATGTATACTGGACCTCAATGGCCTCTTTGCATACGGTTCGATTAATAACTTACTGCGAACTATTCCGTGATCCGAGTAACAATCAGGAGATTTGTGAGTTCTGGTTAATCTGAAATCAGTGCAATCCCTGTTCTTAGTTATATCATAGTCAAGCATGTGCCAGTTACCAGATCGGGGATGCTTCCATATGTTTTTTGTATTTATCTGCTTACTGAAACACTGTGTGTGATTGTTAAACCAATCGCAAACCTCTTTCATTGATCGTTTCTCTTCCATACTTACCTATTACTCCTGACCACAACAATTTTTTGTCATAATTTTTCTTCCTATTCATTGCCCTCTCTTTCTGTTTCTCGTTCCAGCATCTGAAGACACCAAAGCTGAGGCGGACATTTTTACAAACAATCCACAATCCGTTATTAGAGGGGGTAAAACCATTTAGCAGTTTGTTCTTTTTGCCTTTCATTTCCTACAAATTTCCTCGTTGTCTTTCTTCGTTTCACTTTGAACCACATTCTGCATCTTTTCCACTCTCTCCCGCTCTCTCTCTCTCTCTCTCTCTCTCTCTCTCTCTCTCTCTCTCTCTCTTTCACTCTAACTCACACTGACTGGCAAAACAGTGCACGACTTTGCAAATGAGGCCCTGTTAGAATTTTCTTCAGGTCAAGTGGCCCATCCCACTCAAAATATCCTTGAATAAGGTTTGTTTAAGGACGACAAATGAAATTCATCCTTCAAGAATGGAATTTTTCAAAGCCCAAAGAATTCCTCTCAACACATGTCTATCACATGGCTCCCCACTACTCCTGCTCGTGATCAGAGATGTACATATCATCGACCACTAAGGAATAGACTCAAGTGATTAAGGTCAGGCAACTGAGAAGCAAATCTGTGCTATTGAGCAGAACGCTTGCTGTAGACTATCTTTTAAACCAAAACAAAACAATGTACATAACACTTCCAATCAGTTAAGATGAGAAGGCATGAGAGCCACTGCTTGATACTGCATCAGGGTATCTTTTATTAATATTATGGCGAAAGCGGTTTTTTATTGGACATGGCTGAAAGACTTGAGAACAGATATATTCTCTTTTGATAGAACTCTCACTAAAATTTTCAAGTTTCACTTGAAAAGAAAATTGAGAGAGAAGAAGGAAGCGCTACCCCCACCCACCCCAATTCTGTTCGAATAAACAAAATTTCGGCTTAATCAGACGACTGCTAGGTGACTCTCAAACGCCTTTAAGTTGGAAAATAGTATGCGCAACTATTAATTCTTTTCAAAGACGTTATACTATTCTCTTTCTTCACCATTTTCTCTTTTCTTAGAGAAATTTATTTGGATACATCCAGGAAACCCCAACAGATGTTTAAAAACGTTCTGAATCAAATTTACTAATAACTAATTTGAAAAATTGCTGAAATAAAGATAGTGAAAAAAATTTCTAAGCCTCGTTTATACAGCAAAAATTATTCAAAACTGAGCTTCACATTTTCTGGAAATGAAAACAACCCTAGTTCCCTGTGTTTAGTTTGTAGGGATACACTTGCAAACGAAATTATGGTACTAAACAAATTAAAGCCTTATTTCAGCACTAGGCGTAGAAATTTGCCAACAAAACCAGTGGAATACTTCATTGAACTTTCAAAATCTCTAACAAAGCAGGCTTCATCGTTCACAAAATGAATGAAGACATCACACAAAGCTCAAGAGGCAAGTTACTTGGTTGCTCAAATAATTGACAAAAACAAGAAACGACATGGTATTGCTGAAAGTACTACAAAGGAATCTTGCTGTGCTTATTGTTCGAACAATGTTTGGACCTTAAGTTTGAGATAGAAGTTAATTAAATTCCTCAGGCAGATAACATAATTGGAAGACGAATTCAAGATATCTGATGATATATTAAGCTGAAAATGAAGGATATTTTTCAAGATGATAACATGATGTTTGCACTGAAGTTAGACGAATCAACATATGTCAGTGGGTTAGCACAAGTGGTGGCTTTTATACGTTTCATTTATAATGACAGAATTATTGAGCAATTCTTGTGTTCTCTAGAACTTCCATCGAGAAATAGAGGTGAAGACAATTTTCAAGCTTCAAATTCTTCCACGAAGGAGAATAATTAATTTTTATTTCTTTATTGCCCACAGGGGGCTAAATATAGAGGGGGAAAAACAAGGACAGACAAAGGCATTAAGTCGATTACATCAACCCCCACTGCATAACTGGTACTTATTTAATCGACCCCGAAAGGATGAAAGGCAAAGTCAACCTTGGCAGAATTTGAATTCAGTACGTAATGGCAGACGAAATACCGCTAAATATTTCGACTGCCGTGCTAACGATTCTGCCAGCTCGGTCCCCTATGAAGAATAATTAATTATGGCTAAACTGTGTAGGAATATGCACAGATGGCGCACCCTCAATGATAGGTTCAGTAAAAGGTTTTACAACTTCAGCAAAAAAAAAAAAAGAGAATACAAATATTATAATTACTCATTGTTTTTTTGCATCGTGAATCCCATCTTATGGCCATAGTAGATCATATTCAAATAATTAACGTTAGGCTTGCATAGAACTTAATTGGTGTGTTGCTAAATTACGTATGTTTAAAAAGTGTGTCACCAACCGGAAGAGTTTGGAAAACACTGTTCTAGATACACAATGTTCCAAAAGAAGGATGAAATAGCCATGGGTAGAGTATCTTTGATCATAGATCTGTACCGTTAAGGTTTACCTGGGGGTCAAAAAGCAGCAAAAAAGGAGGAGGAGGCGGAGGAGGACTACTACTACTACAGCAACAAGTACAACGAAGTGAATAATTATAAATATTTTATTGGTTGATTTCGCTCGTCTGTATAACAGTAGTTTTATTTTTCCTTGACCACTGGGCTTGCAATGCCACTGTTGTCCTATTCCATGTAGTCATTCGGATAGAGGTATTTTTGTAGTGGCCAAACCAGATCTGGAAAAGAAAAGTAAAAACAAAAACTGAAACAAACACATTAGCAATAACACGTACTATCATTAAAATTGAGGCTGTAATTGTTTTAGTTTCAACACACAGTTTCATGTCAAGTCACTCACCGGGCAGGCACATCTTTTAAATCTCTATTTTGTCTTTTTATTAACAGAGAAATGGTATCCTAGTACCTTTCTGTTTAAGAACCACTGGGCCAAAACAAATAGCAGCAACAACTTACCAGAATGTAGAACAATATCAAAAGGTTTCGTAAACATGTCTATGAGTTGTTCAATTGTGAGCCCTTCTTCCTCGTTCTTCAATAAATAATGGATCAGGGCTACAATAGAGAAATGTCTAATTTGTAGTTGTAGTTGTAATGATCATGATGGTATGGATGGTGGTATGGATGGTGGTAGTGGTGGCAATGGCTAAGAAGGCGGAGGTGATGGTGATACCGTAAGTGACAGTGTTGGAGATGGTAGTGGTGAAGGTGGTAGTGGTGGCGATAGCAGTGGTGATGGTGGTGATAGAGGCGGTAGTTATGGTGGCGGTGGTGGTGGGGTGATGGCGTGGTGAAAACAGTGATGATGGTCGTGGCAGTAGTAGTGATAGTGGGCGATGTTGTTGGTGGCAGTGGCTGTGGTGACGGAAATGGTGGTGGTAGTAGCAATGACAATAGAGGTGGTGGTGGTTGTGGTGGTGGTGGTAGCGCTGATGCTGTTGGTGGTAGTGAGGGTGTTGGTGGTGGTAGCAGTGGAGGTGGTAATGATGGTGGTGGTGGTAGTAGGAGTGATGGCAGTAAAGGTGGTTGTGGTAGTGGTGGTAATGTTAGTAGTGCTGGAGGGACGAGGTAGTGATGGTGGTGTCAGCATTGTTAGTGCTCTTCCTATTGTTTTATAATATGACCGCTTTGATGAAGCAGATCTATGACTAAAAGACATTCCAGCCATCATCCTCCCTCCAGCGTTTTATATGACTCATTATACAGAGTGTATTCCACCCCAAAATGTACTCACATTTTGATTTCCCATAACTCATTAAATTTTTCATCTCCTTTCAGATCGAATTGATCCTAATAATGGGAGAAGTATGACTAAATTTTAAAGACCGAAAATTTATCATAAAACGCTACTGCAAGCATGAAAACATCATGGAAGTGCAAAGACAATTTAGAAAATATTTCTACAAGGATCCAACAATGTGTTGCATCATTGCTTGCATCTGAGACAAGTCTGAATCAGATGGAATTGTGCATGACATCTGTAAATAGCATTCAGAAGGATCACGGTCATCAACTGGCCCTGCAAAAGAAAAACAATTGCTGGAAACCCTCCACTGATTCCCACAAAAAGCTGTATGACAAATGGGCTGTGGGACAGGAATCCCCAAATCATTCCTACTGAAAGCATGAAAACATCATGGAGGTGTAGAGACAATTCAGAAGATATTTTCTTAAAGATCCACTGTTTGCATCCGAAGTAAGTTTGAATTAGATGGATATGTGTATGACATCCACAAGTAGCATTCAGAAGGACCATGGCCATCAATCAACTGCACAGAGGAAAGCAATTGTTGGGAAACCCTCCATCGATCTCCACAGAAATCTGTATGACAAGTGGGTAATGAGACAGGAATCCCCAAAGCGTTCCTACTGGAAACATGAAACCATCATGGAGGTGTAAAGACACCTCCATGTCCCTCCATAGTCATCATGTCTTGTAAGCTTCTCTTGCTTGCTCTTCTCACCACTTCTTTCTTTCTCACTCTGTCCCAGTAAGAGATGTCCAGGACTGAATGCAGGCAGCATTAATGGAACACGACCAGTAACTGAGAGATCTTCGCTGTCTTCTTCCAGATTTCACAGACGTAGACGGCTGTTGGTATAACAATAGATGAGTACAGCCACAGCTTCATCTTCTTATTGATGGTCTTGTTAATGTGGCTTGGTGTTTGTGTTTGTTCCCAGCCACCATTTGACGACTGGTGTTGGTTTGTTTATGCCCCTGTAACTTAATATTTTGTCAAACGCAAATGATAGAATAAGTACTAGATGTATTAGAACTGAAGTCAATTCTCTCAAAGAAAACTTTTCAATGCATTGCCCCAACATGGCCACAGTCAAATGACTGATGCAAATAAAATATACATAAATTCATAGCTGTGTCAATAGTTAGATATCGCTTTAGTATTTCAAATGCTGTGGAAACAAACGGTCCACCTTTGACCAGGGAAAAGGTTTTGAAGTGTGGGTTTGTTAAGCGGTTTGAGCAGGAATGGGGTGATGCTTGGATCCAATCAATGAAGCTTACCTTGTTGGGGAAGTAGTGCTGGGTTTCTTGTGCTCATTGTTTCAAGAACTCTCTGAAAGTCACCCTGCAATGAGAATGGTACTCAGCTTATATACGAATGTGTAGTATTCATACTTACATACATACATCCTATTTACATACATACATACATGCATAGATACATACATGCATAGATACATACATACATGCACACATGCATACATGCATACATACATACATACATACATACATACATACATACATACGTACGTACGTACATACATACATACATACATCCTGTATACATAGATACATACATACATACGTACATACATACATACATACATACATACATACATTCATACATACACACACCTCACACACACTGAATACATGTACTGAATACATGTGCAGTACTGATTATATGATGTGGTTGTAGAGTCAAGTTTTGACTTCTATTCCTAGCATGGTGGTATCTCGTTGTTATTGGCACTCCGTCGCTTACGACGTCGAGGGTTCCAGTTGATCCGATCAACGGAACAGCCTGCTCGTGAAATTAACAAAGGAATGACTCACTGACTACGGATCCAGGAAGGGTAAGTGAGATACTCAGTGAACAATTTAAAAGTGTCTTCACTTCCCCACTTGGACACGTGCAGATAAAAATCCGGTTGAATTCTTTGGTATTGCAGGTGTAAAAGGGGAAGCGCCACCCATCAATTACATCAACATTGAGGAAACATATTATCAAGATGAGTAAACGAAGAGAACAATATGTGTGTGTGTGTGTGTGAATATGTATAATATATATATAGACATATATATACATACATATATATAATATGTATGTATGTGTATATATATATATATATATATATATATATATATGTTGTTGTTGGCACTCCGTCGCAGGTTCCAGTTGATCCGATCAACGGAACAGCCTGCTCGTGAAATTAACGTACAAGTGGCTGAACACTCCACAGACACGTGTACCCTTAACGTAGTTCTCGGGGAGATTCCGCGTGACACAGTGTGACAAGGCTGACCCTTTGAGTTAAAGGCACAACAGAAAGTTGTGGTGGAAGAGTACAGCAGGGTTCGCTACCATCCCCCTGCCGGAGCCTCGTAGAGCTTTAAGTGTTTTCGCTCAATAAACACTCACAACGCCCGGTCTGGGAATCGAAACCGCAATCCTACGACCGCGAGTCCGCTGCCCTAACCACTGGGCCATTGCGCCTCCCTTTCGCAAAGACAGACGAAATACCATAAAGCATTTCGCCCGGCGCGTTAACGTTTCTGCCAGTTCGCTGCCTTAGTATCTCGTAGATACCCTTATTTATAATTTCAGTAATAATTATAACCCAAAAGGATTTTTTCTTCCCATGCTGCCACTTTATTTAATCGTTATTTAAATAACGGCCCTATTCTCATTTACATAGAAATTTATATATATATATATATATATATATATATATATATATATATATATATATATATGTGTGTGTGTGTGTGTGTGTGTGTGTGTGTGTGTGTGTGTGTGTGTGTGTGTGTGTGTGTGCGTGTGTGCGCGTGTGTGTGTGTATACTAGATAACCTGTAACCTGTTGGGTTACCAATATTTCAAGGTACTGCGAATCCGTGGAATCTATGGTCCGATTTATGTGAAATCTTTTGTTATTCTGTGAGCATTCACATTTCAGTGTTACCTTACTTGCAAAGCATTTTCCCCACTATACACTGGTTTTAGCTATTTATGAAGGTACCCACAAAAAACCATGTGTCTCAGTAATCCGTGGTCTGATTTATGCAAATCTTGTTTTATAATGGTCTGTATTCATATGAGCATCCGATTCATGATGTCTCCTGCTTGTGTCTCTTTCTCTTGTTCACCAGATGCTCAGCACTTCAAGTGTCTGATTCCTGATCCCTTCTGCTTCTCTCTCTCTTTCTCTCTGTTCTACCAGACACTCAGTGGAGGCACAATGGCCCAGTGGTTAGGGCAGCGGACTCGCGGTCATAGAATCGCGGGTTTCTATTCCCAGACCGGGCGTTGTGAGTGTTTATTGAGCGAAAACACCTAAGAGCTCCACAAGGCTCCGGCAAGGGATGGTGGTGAACCCTGCTGTACTCTTTCACCACAATTTTCTCTCACTCTTACTTCCTGTTTCTGTTGTGCCTGTAATTCAAAGGGTCAGCGTTGTCACACTGTGTCACATTGAATATCACCGAGAACTACGTTAAGGGTACACGTGTCTGTGGAGTGCTCAGCCACTTGCACGTTAATTTCACGAGCAGGCTGTTCTGTTGGTCGAATCAACTGGAACCCTCGACTTTGTAAGCGACAGAGTGCCAACAACAACCAGACACTCAGCCCTTGTTTTATCAGTCTCATTGACCTTTATATTCACATGCCTGTCCCTATCAGAAATTTCTCAGAGTATCATCATCATCATCGTTTAACGTCTGCTTTCCATGCTAGCATGGGTTGGACGATTTGACTGAGGACTGGTGAAACCAGATGGCTACACCAGGCTCCAATCTGATTTGGCAGAGTTTCTACAGCTGGATGCCCTTCCTAACGCCAACCACTCCGAGAGTGTAGTGGTTGCTTTTATGTGTCACCCGCACGAAGGCCAGTCAGGTGGTACTGGCAACGGCCACGCTCAAAATGGTGTATTTTACGTGCCACCCACACAAGAGCCAGTCCTGGAGCACTGGCAATGATCTCGCTCGAAAATCCTACGAAGGCCAGTCAGGCGGTACTGGCAACAGCCAGGCTCAAAACGGTGTATTTTATGTGCCACCTGCACAAGAGCCAGTCCAGGGGCACTGGCAATGATCTCGCTCGAAAATCCTTACACATGTCACGAGCACAAGTGCCAGAAAGGCGACACTGGGCACAGGTGCCATCCCGATACAAAACTTACATTTTGATTAAATATTTCTCTATAGTTAGTTAGTAATCAAAAGGTGTATAGATCGCAGCACGGCTTGGATAGTGGCACAACTTGTAATTTTAACCCTTCCTAGCGACACACAAATATATATAATTATACATTTGTCTCTCTGTCTATCTGTATGTATGTACAATAACAATGATGACTAAAGTGTATATATTGCTAGAAAGCAGTTGAGTGCATCGAAAGAAGTTCAACTTACTTTATGTTGTTGGTTCAGGTGGGCTCCCAGAAGAAGGATCTGCTGAATGAGGTCGACTTGCAGTTTCTCAATAGTATCTAAAGTTTCGAAAACCTCCATGTTCTGAGAATGGATGTCCAGGAGACAGAAATGCATTTGTCTGAATAAGCGGAACACCTTTTTTTGGCGGTTAAGGGTTAATACCATTGGTTTGTAATTAGCAAAATATATAAAATAATTTTAAAAATATATAAAATGTAAAAAAAAAAACAAAAAAAAAACAATTAGCAAAATATATAAAATAATAAAAAAAATATATAAAATGTAAAAAAACAAACAAAAAGAAATTAGCAAAATATATAAAATGATTTTTAAAATGGCACCTGTGCTGGTGGCATGTAAAGAAAATAATTCAACCTCTGAACGTCGGACCTCACAGAGGCAAAGTGGCTGAGTACCTTTTGAGCTTTGGGCATGATGGGAGCAAAGTGACTGAGTCCCTTTCGAGCATTGGGCCTCATGGAAGCAAAGTGACTGAGCTCCTTTCGAGCATTGGGCCCCATGGAGGCAAAGTAGCTGAGTTCCTTTCGAGCATTGGGCCCATGGAGGCAAAGTGACTGAGTTCCTTTCAAGCGGGCCTCATGCAGGCAAAGTAGTTGAGTTCTGTTCCCTTGATAAAGTTCTGTATGCATTTTTATTTGTATTTTCTCAATGTGTATGTATGTGTGTGTGTGTGTGTGCGAGCTCGTGTATGCATGTGTGTGTGTGTGGAGAGAGAGGAAATTGAGTCAACCTAGAAACTGAACCTGCAATAGCCAGTTATGAAGCTGCTGTACAATGAATTACATATGAAGCATCAATACAAAGGATACATCGTGAGATATAACGAGCAGCTTCACTCGATTAATTAGTTTTCCACCAATGGCAGACTTGAGATGCTGTATTAAGGCTGATATGTATTTCTCCGATGACTGTGAAATGATACAAATTACAAAACCTCATTAAAAGGAAGACATAACACGTTTGTAAAGATTGCACTCACTCACGTACACACATACACACACACACACACACACAGAGTACTGAAAGGGCAGGAAAGGGCCGATGAAATGACAGGGTGCAGTGGTTTCTATGCTTTCCTTAAGGACACTCACTGAATGAAGCGTTTGCATCTATGTCTTGACAATGGAAAACTTCTCAGGGACGCCTTCAGTATCAAGAACGTATTCTTTTATTCTTTTACTTGTTTCAGTCATTTGACTGTGGCCATGCTGGAGTGCTAAATGTAGCCAAACAAATCGACCCCAGGACTTATTCTTTGTAAGCCTAATACTTATTCTCTTGGTCTCCCTTTGCCAAAGTGCTAAGTTACGGGGATGTAGACACACCAACATCGGTTGTCAAGTAATGGTGGAGGGGATAAACACAGACACACATACATATATATACGATGGGATTCTTTCAGTTTCCATCTACTAAATCCACTCACAAGGCTTTGGTTGGCCCGAAGCTATAGCAGAAGACACTTGCCCAAGGTGCCATGCAATGGGACTGAACCTGAACCATGTAGTTGGGTAGCAAGCTTCTTACCACACAGCCACGCCTGTGGAAATGAAATATAAAAACAGATGACCAAGGTGACAGCTCAGTAGAATTATTCTTTTCTACTCTAGGCAGAAGGCCCAAAGTTTCAGGGGAGGGGGCCAGTCGATTAGATCGACACCAGTACACAACTAGTACTTAATTTATCGACCCCAAAAGGGTGAAAGGTAAAGTCGACCTTGACACTTAGTAGAATTATTCAAGCATCAAACAGGGTGCCTTGTAGTATTTCTTTTGGATCTGTTTGTTCTGAGTTTAAATCCTGCCCCATCGCCTAGAAAACAGTGACATCCCTGTGGGGAGTTTTGAGTAACATAGGCACTGACATGGCTGATTGTGAGTGAAGGCACATGGCTGAGTGGTGAGGGTGTCGGATTCATAACCATAAGATTGTGGTTTCAATCCCTGGACCAGGCAACGCATTGTGTTTTTGAGCAAAACACTTCATTTCATGTTGCTCCAGTCCACTCAGTTGGCAAAAAGGAGTAACCCTATGATGGAATGGCACCATCACCACCATCGCCACCACCACCCTACCACTACTACTACTACCACCATCACCACTACCACTACTGCCACCAGCACCACCACCACTACCACTACCATCACCACCAGCACTCCCTCTGCAGTCCTCTCCCCCCACCAAAAGAGTCAAGTAGATCAACCTACCTCCAGTACGACAAAGAACTGCACCTGGTACATCACGAGGAGACCAGAAATTATCTCCCCTTCTTTTTCTCTTAAATATAGAATATCTTCTTGCAGATGACCTGTTAAGAAATATTGACTCATATCAATATATATATGTGTGTGTGTATATATGTGCAGCCACAACAGTATACACACACACACACACACACATATACATATATAATAGGCACAGGAGTGGCTGTGTGGTAAGTAGTTTGCTTACCTCGGTAGTAAGATCAGGCTGAAGAAGAGGTATCTGTCAGGAGACAGATTCATGAGAAGATGGAAGCCTGCGGCCAAGAAGCTGGGAGTGTTTGGCACCAGGTAAGTGGAGGCCAAAAACAAGGGAAAGAAAAAGCAAGGGGTCTACCCTGGTGGTCAGATGCCTATCTGTCAGGAAAGTCATTACAAATTGCATCTGTAATGAGCAATGCTTTAATCGAACATTGTAAATATAATCAAATTATTATTGTATATTTAAAATTGTAAATATTTAACCGATACAGCTACTTCACCCCTTTTATGTTTGTTATTTCTTTATTGCCCACAAGGGGCTAAACATAGAGGGGACAAACAAGGACAGACAAATGGATTAAGTCGATTATATCGACCCCAGTGCATAACTGGTACTTAATTTATCGACCCCGAAAGGATGAAAGGCAAAGTTTGACCTCGGCGGAATTTGAACTCAGAACGTAACGGCAGACGAAATACCGCTAAGCAATTCGCCTGGCGTGCTAACGTTTCTGCCAGCTCGCCACCTTGAATGTCTGTCTTTTATGTCTGTCTTTCCTTGTTCGTCCCCTCTTTGTAATGCCTTCATGGCAAATCGTTAATGAAATAAAGTAGCTTGCTTACCAACCACGTGGTAACAAAAGTTCTGTCCATTTTTTAAGGGTTTAGGAGTCAGCAAACTAATAAAACAATATCTGATTTATTTAATCATTAATATAGTCACCAGCCTTCTCTAAGTGCCCTTTCCATCTGTCGATGAGATCTTTAATGCCACAGTCATTACCAATGGTTGAATGCCAACAACGGCATGCATTTGGCAATATTCACAGCTCCTCGACAAGCTCTTGAGATTGGCTGCGTGCTTCTGGTCAGCATGTCTAAGGAGTTTTCAATTAAAGCCAAGTGTAATAGTTGGCATACAACTGTCAATTACATTCTGATCAATTCTATGCCCTAACCAGGAATATACTAATATACTGCTCAAGAATATAAATAAATGTGTGTGTGTATGTGTGTGTGTGTGTGTGTGTGTGTGTGTGTGTGTGTGTGTGTGCGTGCATTACACGTACACATACTTGTCTTTGATATCACTTCTGACCTTTTGAAATCTCATGATCTAATTCAACATATTGGTAAAAATATCTGTGTAATCAATAAATCAATAAAGACAAAATTCTATGACTGTGCAAAGTACAAGATATCGAACACACTTAGCAACTTTCCAATCTCAATAATCACTGGATTAATCGATGAGATTAAATAATTCAAACTGTGCTTTCCTGTATTTTCTGCACCCACCCACTTCTTATTCTTTTACTCTTTTATTTGTTTCAGTCGTTTGACTGTGGCCACGCTGGAGCACCGCCTTTGGTCGAACGAATCGATCGTGGGACTTATTCTTTGTGCAAGCCTAGTACTTATTTTTTATTGGTCTCTTATGCCGAACCACTAAGTAACCAAGATGTAAACACACCGACATCGGTTGTCAAGTGATGGTGGAGGGACAAACACAGACACACACACAAATATACATACATAAATCCACATATACATACATACATATTTCAAAGATAGAAATTGAAAGAAACCCATTGTATATATATATATATATATATAATATATGACAAGATTCTTTCAGTTTCTATCTTTGAAATCCACTCATGAGGCTTTGGTCGGCCCGAGGCTATAGTAGAAGACACTTGCCCAAAGTGCCACACATTGGGACTGAACCCGGAACCATGTGGTTGGGAAGCAAGCTACTTACCATACATGCCTGTGCCTTAGATTGTTATTTTTTACTCTTTCTCCTTCTCTTACATACATTCATGCATACATGAATACCCACACATGTGTGTGTGTGTGTGCGTGTGTGTGTGTGTGTGTGTGTGTGTGTGTGCGTGTGTGTGCCCACCGATTGCATTCTGAAAGGGACACACCCTCTTCATCCAGATGGTGACCCCCTTTGTTCTATGTCAGCATGATATATTATGTGTATGTATGCATGTTGTCTTTTTAGGAGCAGAAATTTCTAGGAGTGGATTCCCAGTCCCCTCGCTGAGGAAATGGGATACAGAGTGAGGTGGGGGAGTTGTGAAAGGGATGCTGAAAGATAAAAGGTTGAGTATGAAAGTGAAAAGAGGTGTGTATGAGGGCATGATTGTGCCGACAATGTTATATGGTGCAGGGATGTGGGGTCTGAGAGAGGCGGAAAGGAGGCAGCTAGATATATTTGAGATGAGATGTTTGATGGCTACGGTTGGTGTGACAAGGATGGACAGGATAAGGAACGAGGAGGTGCAAAGGAGAGGAGGAATGAGTGAAATCTAACAACCAGAATGGTTAGATGAATGTTGAGATGGTTTGGCCCACATGGAGAGGATGGATGAGGAGGAGATGGTAAGGAGGGTGATGAAGGCAGAAGTGGTAGGCAGCAGAACCAGAGGCAGACCTCAGTTTGTGGGGATGGATGGAGTGAGGAAAGCCTTGGTGGTTAGAGGTGTTGGAGTGAGAGAGGCAAGAGAGTTTATAAATGATAAGAAAGATTGGAGAGTGCTTGTGGATGGATGAGTGAATTTGATGTTACTCAAAGGGGTACAGAACCAGCATGATATGGTGGGGCTAAACCAGCATATGCTGTCAGGCCCCACTGCTGATATCGGGGTTTGTGTTCTGTCCTTTGACCCGAGCCTATGACAGGGCTCGCCTCTTTGGGCTGGGAAATAAATGGAGCGCCTGGTGTGTGTCTTGTTGTGGCTAACCCCTCCCTGGAGAATAGGCCTGGGTGTATGTGTATATATATATATGTATGTATGTATGTATGTATGTATGCATGCATGTATGTGTGTATCTAAACACACACAGATATCTCATAGACTAATAAACTGTCCTCCATTTAGCATTTTTATCTATAAAGACATTACTAGACACTACTCAATAGTATGGATTAAATCTTGAGAATCTTTAGAATGGTTTCAATCCTTAAAAACTTTGCAAGTCATGTCTACGAAATACTTGGTCAAGTATTTTAATGCATCAAATTACATTATTTTGTTTCTAGAGACAAATCTTTAAAGACTTGATTGTGTCTATTTTCTTTTGAGATTTACATATATCATACCTTAGCAATTTGGACCAGCTCCACTAGACGAGGGGAGATAATCACAAGATTCATGTCAATAAAAAGTTTTGAATGGTACAACAATGCACTTATAATACAAGAAATGGACTATATACCTGTTGTAATTTAGGTCCAAGGCATGCATTACATTGAATTATATGTTGTTGGTATACTCTGGAGTGCCCGACTAGTTGTAAATCCCCTTGGTGTATCATGACCAAATGAATACTAACAGATGATGGATAATTGTCAGCTCATTACACATGTTTCTTACACATTTTTTAATGGAGGAATGAGAACATTACTCCATTGCAAAAAAAAACAAAACGTGATCATCAGATGAAATGTAATTTTACAAGCAAAAAAATATCTCCAGAATACAGCAGTGACATGGCTGAGGTCTATTCAGGCTAAATATGAAATGGGAGAATGACCAACAAAGTTGGCCATTGTGGGCATTAGGGGGTGGGCATTAGGGGGTGGGGTTAGGATAAGAGTATAGTTAGTGAAAGGGTGCATTTGTGATATTTCAGGTCAGCGATCCCGGATGAGATAGGAATTTGCTTGACTGGTTCTCTGGTAGGCCAGGGGTGGAGTGTAGGTGATGTTTTATTATACTAAGCTTAGAGAAGTTGGTAACTGGGAGAGGACCGAAGAAAATTTAAGGATAAAGAATAAAGAAAAAATAAAGAAAGCAAGAAGTAAAAAGTAAAAGTCTGTAAAATTACATTTAACTGATAGTTACAAGGTTTTTGTAATGGAATAATCTTATTCTTCTTTTAAAAAATGCCTAAGAAACAGTTGTAATGAGGTGACAATTATCCATCGTCTGTCATTATTCATTTGATTATATATATATATTCATTTGATTTTACATATACACACACACACATATATATATATATATATATGGATGGATGGATGGATAGATAGATAGAGAGAAGTAGATAGATAGACAGATAGATAGATAGATAGATGGATAGATAGACAGATATACTTATGCATACACACATGGACATGGACACACACACACACACACACACATATATGTATATACATATACACACATGCAAATCTATGTATGTACATAGGTGTGTGTGTATGTGTGTATACACACACATTTCTATGTATATCTCACTGCCTTCACACACACACATACATCTATTCACAACCAGAAACAAACCTCAAAGACTTACTGAGAACTACTGATGGTTCGTCTGTTTTGTTCTTTATGTTCCCAATGTAGATCAAACGGTGAACAAGGCTGGCCTGCAACAGAGACAGAGGACGCATGAAATCATCACCAGCATCTAAAAATAGGTACAAGGAGGAAATTAGGGGGTGAAATAGAGGGGCTGAACTGCAACAGGGTAAGGGTGACAAGAAGTCACTATATTTTTGCTCCATACATACATACATACATACATATGTGTGTGTGTGTGTGTGTGTGTGTGTGTGTGTGTGTGTGTGTGTGTTAGTGTATGTGTTCTTCCCTGCACCATTGCTTGACAACCAGTGTTGGTGTGTTTATGGGCCTGTAACTTAGCAGTTCAGCAAAAGGGACCGATAGAATAGGTACTAGGCTTACAAAGAATAAGTCCTAAGATTGATTTCTTTGACTAAAAAAAAAAACCCTCCAAGGCTAGCCACAATCAACTCCAGCATGGCCACAATCAACTGACAGAAACAAGTGAAAAAATAAGGTTTGTTTCTGACCCCATAAGTCAGCAGTTCAACAAAAGACTGAGTACCAGACTTATAGAAATATGTCAGTCCTGGGGACGATTTGTTCGACTAAAACCCTTCAAGGTGCTGCCCCAGCATGGCCACAGTCCAATGACTGGAACAAGTAAATGATAAGGAAGATTGAGAGAAAAATTCAGTCGTTTGACCAATCATAAATGTAAATTATTCTTCACACTCAAATTTTCCTATTTCCACAGTTAAAATGCTGTTGTACCCCTATATAAATTCTTTCAATATTATCATAAAATTAATCCTTTCTACTATAATTCTGAGGGATGAGGCTTGTTCAACGATCCCAGTATTTATTTCATAGGCCCCGAACGAATTAAAAGCAAAGTCGACCTCGACGGAATTTGAACTCAGAACGTAAAGCCGGACGAAATGCTGTTGAGCATTTTGACCAATGTGCTAACTGTTCCTTTCGTGTCGCAGACACAAGGCCTGAAATTTTGGGAGATAGGAGCTACTCAATTACATCGATCCTAGTGATCAACTGGTACTTATTTTATCGACCCCGAAAGGATAAAAAAAAAAAAATCAAAATTCAACCACGGTAGCATTCGAACTCAGAACGTAGGTATCACAAATATATTAATACCCAGCATATGTTTATACTTACACCTTCTCCAAATCTACTTCTTTCAATATCGTATAAAGATCGCCTGCTTTCTAGATCTGAGATTTCCAATGATGACATCGCCATTTCGATAGTTTGTGTTGTTTACGTGGATTTTACCAAGGAAAAAGTACGAGAAAAAAAAGCTAAGTGCTAGGTAGTCATAGCAACGATACATAACAGTCCCGCATTACAAAATATATTTCTAGATATATCGCAGTTCTATAAATCTACAGACAAGATCAGTCGATTGATGCGCGACTTTTGACTAATTTTGCAATTAATTCTTAGTGTAGAATAAATAAAATGAAAAACTAATGATTTATTTCGTTGTTTCAGAAATAACGATGTTAGGAGTGGAGCATGAATTACAATGCAGTGTTTGTATGAATTACCTCTCTTTAATTTAGCAATTTCTGACTGCGTTACGAAAACAATTGGTTGTTATTAACAATAGCAGTGGTTCCCAACCATTCTTAGCTTACGGACCTCTTTGATTCCTATTTAACTCGAATGGATCCTCGTAGCCTTAATCCTGTTGTATAGAGATTGTTTAAATAATAAAAAAAAGGTGTTAAAATATTATTTTGTTTATTGTAGAAGTACAATCAAATTTTGGGTCGATTTGTTCGACTAAAGGTGGTGCTCCAGCATGGCCGCAGTCAAATGACTGAAACAAGTAAAAGAATAAAAAGAGTAATACAGTTGTCACATAGAATAGAAACCGTGACCGGAAGATTGATTCCACTTTACGTCGCTTTGCTTTAGTAATCAGGAGGTTCTATGCAGGGGAGATAATTCAATATATCATAATTTTTCGGACATCGAATTAAGACGACGAAGTTCTGTGGTAAGTGCTTGCTCTGGATATTTTAATTGAAATCTTTTATATTATTTGCGTTGAATAATTTGTTTATGATATATTATATTTTTACAGATATCGGGTCCTTTTTTTTTAAGTTTAAAAGTATAGTTTTTATGCTACGGAAGTTATTCTGTGTAATTTCTTAAACGACGTAAATATTTCAGCTGCGATGTAACATGATTTCAGAATGGAATTAAGTAACCTTGTAATTAATTATTGTATTTGAATCATTCATTTGTTTTTGTGCCATTGATTTATTTATGTATGATATATTATATTTTTTATGGACATTGGGTCTTTCTTTTACGTTGGAATATATATTTTATGCTACGTAAATTCTTCAACGTCACTCCTACACGTTTCGCTCGTCCATATTAAGGTCTCGAAATAACTTAAATTACCGGCATTCTTTCGAAGAATGCCTAATTACCAAATAATCGAAATTAAAGAGAAAAGAAAAATACTCGGGAACTTTTGAAGTTTTTGTGGAGCTCGTGTTTCGGCGGAGGTAAAGAATACGTACACCACCCGTTTGCGGCGTAGCCAAAACCCTAACCCGTAGCCACCTGGGGTACGTATTCTTTACTTTCGCCGGGGTTTCCTTTTCTCGAAGGCCAGAAGCCCAGCCGGTGGAGATGGAGTATATGTAATCTGGGTATACCCCCCCCCCCTTTTAAATTTTTTTTTTTTTTTTACGGAATCCTACGTTTTAGGCTATGGAGATTCCGATTCTGAAAAACATTTTCAAAATTTCGACCCCCCCCCCCCGGTTTTATATAGATCCACAGGGTAAACCTAACCCTAACTCAAACCCTAACCCTAACACTAGTTTTGTGAGATTTGGCTGTTATTTCTAGCATGTAAATAGCCTGCTTGGTGGGGGGGGGGGGGATTTGAAATTTTTCAAAAACTTTTTTTTCAGAATCGGAATCTCCATAGGGGATTCCGTAAAAAAAATTAATAAATAAGGCGGGGGAAGGTTCAGATTACATATAGTCCATCTCTACCCATATAAATACATATTTATAAAGAGTTTATGAAAAGAGAGACAAGTTTTCATACATGTAATAGACATTAAATAATAACAGTCATCATCATCATCTTCATTTATATCTATTTCATCAGATTAAACAATTCTATTTCTATGATGTTTTTGTTTTTAATCTTTTAGGATGGTTTAGATGATTAACTGAAACATCCATCTCCCCATAATTGTCGTCACTCCAGTTAATCTATCAAAGCCTTCACCGACAGCTGACAATGGGCACTGACAAGATTGAAAGCAGTTTGTGTGAGATAGAAGAGGTTGCTGAACAAATCCTCGCCAATAAACAACAAATTGTTGACTTAGATAGGAAACGAAACCAACTTAGAGAAGCAATAAGGTAAAAACTTTTCTTTGTTTTTCTTCTAAAAATCTTTAAATGTTATTTTTGTTATTTATAGCTGTGTGGTTCAGATGTTTTCTTCTCAACCACATGGTCCCGGGTTCAATCCCACTGTATGACATTTTAAGTAAATGTATTCAACTATAGACCTGGGGTAATTAAGGCCTTGTGAGTGGGATTGGTAGATGGAAACTGAAAGTAGTCTGTTGTATGTGTCTCTGTTTTCCATGCCATATATATATATATATATATATATATATATATATATATATAGATATATATATAAGGATTTACTTTTCGTAATGAGATAAAAAAAACCAAGGCTGTGTATAATATAGAACATTTATAAATAGAATGAGCTGTAAGACATTCTATTTATAAATGTTCTATAATGCACACAGCCTTGGGTTTTTTTTTATCACAAACGATGGTGGGGGAACAAACACAGACACACACACACAAACACACACACACACATATATATATGCATGTATATGCGGCGGGCTTCTTTCAGTTTCCTTCTACCAAATCCACTCACAAGGCTTTGGTCAGCCTGAGGCTATAGTAGAAGACACTTGCTCAAGATGTCACACAATGGGACTGAACCCGGAACCATGTGGTTGGGAAGCAAGCTACTTGTATAAAAATTGTTTAAATATTCCGTGTTTTGTGGCCGTATAACCAGTTTCTTGTACATAAACTTTACTTGTTTGAAATACAGTTCTTTCTTGGTCCCTGAAAAATTACCGTGGACCCCACCAAAACCTTATATGGATCCTAGTTGAAGGCCTCTGGTTTAAACCCACATATCAAAATGGATGTATATTCGATGAAAGTTATTAAAATATTCTTCTGTAAAAGGTCCTTCATGAAGATGCGAAAAGCACGAGAAATCATCTAAGGGAGATAATCTTTACTGCTATTATATAAAATGTATTTTTCAAATCTTCTCTACCCATAAATAAATCGCTTCAAATTTTGACACAAAAGTCAGGAATTTTGGGGGAGGTGGTGTGTCGGTTACAACGACCCCAGTACACAGTTGGTACCTCTTTTATCGACCCCAAAAGGATGAAAAGCTAAGACAACCTCGGCCGGATTTGAACTTGCTGTAATTTATCTCCAGGAGACATCATCTCCAACTGGCTATAACGACACGATCTGTGTCCTTATATTTTTGAACAAGGGCATTTAGCACCCCCACTCAGCTCAAAATAATATCTGTGTGTATTGCGATTTCCAGTTTATTTTCCTTCATCAGCGTGGAATAATTTTTCGGCTCGAGGCGGCACTGCCAAATTCCTGTTCAAAACATAGTTTTCAAAGTGACAACTAGTCACTGATCTATACAATAAAAAATCACTATTTGTAAATCTCTCAACGAGAGAAATTCAGCAACACTACCCTAGAGCAAAGATTATTTGCCAACATAACATGGCAGTCCTGGTTTAGGACTATATCGTGTCATATAGCTAGCTGGAGACGGTCTCCAGGGGCTAAATTACAGCAACATTCATCCTAAACCAGGACTGCCATGTTAAGTTGGCAAATAATCTTTACTCTGGGGCTTAGATTTATTCAAGGTGATGCTCCAGCATAGCCACAGTCTAATGAATGTAACATGTAAAATATAAAACATTTGTAATATTGTTTTTACCCTTTTTTTTTGTTGAAGGGTTTTATCAAAGACGCATGGTGAAAAGAAATCTTGGGTCTGCATGAGTAACATGTTTATCAAAATGCCAGAAAAATCTACAAAGTCAATTTTAGAAAAAGGTAGGTCCACACCATTTTTTTTGTTCTTTTCTTTTATTTTCTTTTCCTTTTATCTGTAGTCATTAACCCCTGGAGTTCTTGACAGAATATATGCAGTTAGGTTTGAACTTACAAACTGTATAATCCTGCCATCCTAGAATGATTTTGCTATTGGAAACCAATTGTAAAATCTCTACCAAAGAAAACAAATTTCTGCTTGTCTCAGTCTGCCTGGCTGACAAGCAAGTCCACACCACAGTCAGAAGTTTCACAGTGACCAAAAGGATGAATATCCAAATTTTAAAACTATTGCTCTGACAAAATTATCCCACAATGGGTTCTTTTATATAGGTGGTTGACTTGCTAGAGATGACAGCTAAATCTCTCTCAACCTACCATCCACTTACTATTACTACAACAACAAAAGTGTGGATTGTACCATTTGACTGCCTACACACATTTCATAGGTTCGTTTAGGGCTATGTGAAGACTACACTATCAAAGACTGCTCTATGTACCATAGTTCTGCTGGTTTAGAGCTGACGTAGTGTTAAATAGCAACAGCATGTAACCCATTTATGATGTGTTCACATGGGAAAGCTAATGTCGAACTATAAACTATACATGCTAATAAACACTAGAAGTTTGGTGTGTGTGTATGTGTGTGATGCAAGTGCTGGAAATAGTGACATCAGTGTTTGTAAGTTCAAACAGTATTACTAACATTTGCTTGGTAATACAACCATAGGGCAAAAATGTATCAGTCTATTTGGCAGTTATTCACCTGCTTTGTTAATGTGACGGACATTGACAAAGGGCATTGGTTAGTCACTAGCTATGTCAATATGACAGACATTGACAAATAGCACCACCGACTCACCAGTTATGTCAATATGACTGACATTGATAAACAGCATCAGTTATTTACCAGTTCTGTCAAATATGTTTGACATTTATAAAGAGCATTAGTTACTCATTAGCTATGTCAATATGACAGACATTGACTAAGGACATCAGTTACCAACTACGGTCAATATGACAGACATTGATAAAGAGCATCAATCCTCTCTGTTCTTCTGTCACCATGACAGCCAATCCATATTAAGGAGGGTAGAAGTTATTTCCCTTACTAACATTTACTTTCACTAATCATTTCCTATTTTGTTATGAGTTAACTATTAATTATCCTTAATCCAAAAAACATGATTAAAAAAAAAAAAAAACTATTCCAGTCATAACAAACTTTTCTTTTTATTTATTTATTTATTTTTTTTCCAAACAGTGTTTCTAGAACTGAAATATTTTCGTGTGCAGTTTTGGTATTTTGTTTTTATTATGACGTCAGTTATCATCTGAGGGAGATTTGGTTAACATTTCTAGCATGGGGAACAACTAAGTAGAGGCTATCTTATCAAAAACGGCTGTTGGGCCTTTACAATCAGGAATTTCTTCCTTCTTCCTACTACAAACCATCTATTAAAGAGTGGGAGCTGTCGTTTGTCAAAATGATAGGGACAATATTTGGCCCTCTGGGACCTGTCATTTTCCCTGAACTGCAAGGACAATAACTGGTCTTGTGGGAGATGTTATGTCAGAATTATAGGGGACATTTAACAGAACTTGTGGGGGTCTTATTGCCTTTCAAAATTATAGGGGCAGTATCTCGCCTTACATATAGGAATAACAACACCGTATTTGTAAATGTCTCTGTTCGTTTCTGTGATAAATATTCCAGTTATTCTATCAACCGAACTCTCTTCTCACTGGATTCTAGTGCATGTGGTTGGGTATTCCACAGACGTGTGTATCGTTCATGTAATCAGCAGGCAAAAATCATTGTGACTCAGTGTGTAACAGTTCAGTATGAAAATATACTTCATAACATTATTTCATTGTAAATTTGTTTACGTGTGTGATCGTGGTGCTGTGGTAAGAAGCTCGTTTCCTAACCATACGGTTTCAGGTTCAATTTCATTGCATAGCATCTTGGGCTAATTTCTTTTACTATAGCCCTGGGTCGACTAATGCCTTCTGGGTGGATTGGATGTGGTAGACAGGAACTGAAAGAAGCCTTACACATGCACAAATATATATCATATATACTCACACATACATATATATCTATTTGTACACACACACACACACACACACACACACACACACACACATAAGTGGCTGTGTAGTACGTAGCTTGCTTACCAACCACATGGTTCCGGGTTCAGTCCCACTGTGTGGCACTTTGGACAAGTGTCTTCTGCTATAGCCTCGGGCCAACCAAAGTCTTGTGAGTGGATTTGATAGACGGAAACTGAAAGAAGCCCATCATATATATAGATATATATGTGTGTGTTTGTGTGTCTGTTGCCCCCCCCCCCTCATTGCTTGACAACCGATGTTGGTGTGTTTGCCTCTTCGTAACTTAGCAGTTCAGCAAAAAACCTGGTACTTATTCTATCGTTTTTTTTTTGCCAAACCACTAAGTTACAGGGACATAAACACACTAACATTGGTTGTCAAGCAGTGATGAAGGACACACACACACACACACACACACACAAACACACATGATGGGCTTTTTTCAGTTTCCGTCTACCAAATCCACTCATAATGAAAACAAAGGCCGAATATTCCTAAACAAATATGAAAACAAAAGAGTTGAAGACGACTTTCCAGTTGTGACCATTTCATCTGTTTCTGGGTATCGTGTTTGTAAACTGTTATGTTCTCTATTTTTGTAACACTTGTATGTAATATAAAAGAGATTTGGCTGCTACTTCTAGCATGACTGACCAACTCTATAGAGGCTCCAGTATTGGCTCATTACACCTTTCAGATTAATTATACTTTGTGATTGCTATTCTCGTCCTAGGCACCTTAACACACACAAGGTACATAACTCTGTGAGACTTGTTTAGCTGAAAGGTACCCTATGTGTATCCGTGTGAGTATATGCATATGTATAGACATATATGTATTTATGTCTTCTACACACACAAGTTTGTCCTTTCAAGCGATGGTGCCACTTAAAATGCACCTGTGCCAGTGCCGCATTGATGCGCCTGTGCCAGTGGCATGTAGAAAGCACCCAGCGCCCTCTGCTAAGTGGTCGGCATTAGGGAAGGCACCCAGCTGTAGAAACCATACCAAAAACAGACAGCTGGGATCTGGACAGCTCCTTGTCAAACCGTCCAACCCATGCCAGCATGGAGAGCTGACGTTAAATGATGATGATGATGAGAGTGTCTCAAAAATCACTTTCTATTTTGAGAAATAATCGGAATTATGAAAAACTGGTTTAAATTTGGATAATGTATTTAATTCAAAATCTTTGCTGCAAAGAACTGGTGGTCCACATGGTGACCTTCAGTGTCTCTACCGAACTCAAAAAGCGATAAATTGCTTCCTGGAATACACTGTCCAGCATTTGAGGTGTTTTGAACTGCAACAGTAATAAGATTTGAAAGCTCTGCTACATCTCTAAATTGGTGTACACCAGGGGTCGCCAAACTTTTTCGACCATCGACCTCCTTTAACCACTTCTCCTTCCATATCGACCCCTTTAGCCACTTCTCCTTCTGCATTGACCCCCCCCCCCTCTCTTAGCCACTTCACCTTCAGCATTGACCACCCTCTTCATTTAAAATACCTTAATACCTTACCATACCATATTCTGAATGTGTACTGGCTACTGTTGCTGGCAATTAAAATGTTTTCTGCTGAGTCAGTTCCTGTCAAACCGTCCAACCCATGCCAGCATGGAAAATGGACGTTAAATGATGATGACGTGTTCTCTGTGTGTGTGTGTGTGTATATATATATATATATATGTGTGTGTGTGTGTGTGTATACATATGTATGTATGTGTATACATATGTGTATATAATGTGTGTGTGTGTGTGTATATATATATATATATACATATAATGTATGTATCATCATCATCATCGTTTAACGCCCGCTTTCCATGCTAGCATGGGTTGGACGATTTTATTGAGGACTGGTGAAACCGGATGGCTACACCAGACTCCAATCTGATTTGGCAGAGTTTCTACAGCTGGATGCCCTTCCTAACGCCAACCACTCAGAGAGTGTAGTGGGTGCTTTTACGTGTCACCCGCACGAAAACGGCCACGCTCGAAATGGTGTCTTTTATGTGCCACCTGCACATATATATATATATGTATGTATATATATATATAATTTTACTCCACTGGAGTTCGCAATATATAGAGAAAGCCAGCAATACTATTAAAAACAGAAATATAACTTAAAAAATAAATTGTTCTCCTTCAAAAATGTCTTTAACCCTCAAAATATTCTTATCTCTCATCACATTTAAAAATCCGTTACTAATTTTATCATGTATAATATAATCATCACAGCAGGTAAAATTTACGATGTTAATTATGATACCTGACCACTAACTAAAGCCTAATGCTGCCTTCAATATGCCCAGTGCCCTCTTAGGAGCTGTACCGCCCACATTGTAAAGCTTTGGTTTAAACGAAGAAAGGCATCTGTTCACTTAAGTAAACTGATCCATTGATATGCAAATTTTTCAATGCTTGAAGGCCTGTTCTTCTTCTAAGGCTATCCTAAGATAACAGATGTGAACTATCTAGCAATGATTGAGAATGGAATGAAACAGGAAAGGTATAATGGCAAATATCTATTAATCTGTACGGAATGACACAAGGAAGGTATTAAACTAATCTGACCAAATTCCAGAGCTTTTGTTAAAGAGAACGATGTGGAAAGTATCCTTCTGTGCATGGATAATGTGGTGAATGATATTTACCACATCTGCCTGTTATTTACACACACACACACACACACACACACACACACACACACACACACACACACAAACACATGTATGTGTTTATCTAACTGTTTATGTATATATATGGGTGTGTGTGTATATATATATATATCCATCTGTGTGTGTGTGTGTATATATATATATATATATATATATATATTTATACATACACACTCACACAGATAGATATATCGATATTTGTGTGTAGGTAGATATGTATATATAAATGGATATATGTATATGAATGGATACATCTATACATGTGCATGTGCACGTTGTGTGTGTATATGTCTGTGTGTGCATGTTTATATGTGTGTGTGTGTGTGTGTGTGGATGGTTGGATGAACAGATTTGAATTTCAGAGATTTGTCAGAAGATTAGCTGCTGGAGATACTCTTAATACATTTCTGTTAATACGAGGGAATCCTCTGTTGTCAATAAATATTGGTTATTCCACTTATATTCTTCAGATAAAATTTCCTCTCTTACACTATCACAAGTTTGTCTTTGTTGTTTTATGTTTTTTTCTGGTTTTGGACTCTTTTATCTCTGGGTTCGTTGGTTGGTTGGTTGGTTGGTTCGTTGTGTGTTGTTGTGGTTTTTTTTACTTCCATTCACTTTAAAAAAAAAATTATTACATTTGATGTTATTTCAAAAACTTAAATGTAGCTATATATATGCAGATATGTTTACATATATATGTATATATATATATATATATATGCATATATATTTATATATACATATATATATATATATGTATATATATTTATACATGCATATATATATATATATATGTATATATATATGCATGTATATATATATGTATACATATATACTTGTTTACTTGTTTCAGTCATTTGACTGCGGCCATGCTGGAGCACCGCCTTTAGTCGACCAGTATATATGTATATATATTTATTTATATATATATGTATATACATATATATATGTATATATATTTATTTATATATATATGTATATGCATATATATATGTATATATATTTATTTATATATATATGTATATACATATATATATGTATATATATTTATATATATATGTATATACATATATGTATATATATTTATTTATATATATATGTTTATACATATATATATGTATATATATACATATATATATATATATGCATATGTATATGCATATATATGTATATATATATGTATATACATATATATATAATGCATATATATACATATATATATGCATATATATACATATGTACATGCATATATATACATATATATATATATATATATAATTATGTGTATCTATCTGTCTATATAAATTTACATGCATATGTATGTATTGTATTTATGAAATTCTTATGCTTAGATCAGTGAAACAATTGTAATACTCATGCATATGCGCACTCACAGAAATGCATACAAATATGCACACACACACACACACGTACTCAAATACTCACACAATACATGCATGAACTCTCCAACATATGCACTCACGGATACCCTCCCACACACACTGATGCACTCTGATATACTCACATACGCACACATGTACACACACACGCTCTGACACTCCCACAAAAAAGAAAATAAAAAAAACCCCATGAATTTTCAGTTTTTTTTTTTTAAACCTGAAAATAATTTTTCTTAAAGTCAAAACAGTAGTTTTGGAATTTCTTTTTCTTGTACAAGAAAAAGAAAATTAATATTTCTTCATAACCAAAATTTAATGCTTCTAGCATAAGCATCTTGCGATTTATTTTTAGACTCTAAATTCATAAAAGTCACAAGTTTTTTCAAGTTTTCCTTTTTTTTTTCTCTATCTTCTCAATAATGTGAGATCTAATTTGTAGAATTCTTACTCAACTATTGCAAATAACAATTTCTTGTGTCTTAAAGTTCTTGAATTCAGTGTTGACTTAATGAACTGATATAAATTTCCAATAAACTTCATGTCTCAAAAATTTTCCACATGCCATGTTTATTCATTTCTTCCTTCTATAAGTATGTCTTCATGTTTATATTGTGTGTATGTGTGTGGCTGTGAGGTAAGGAAGTTGCTTTCCAACCACACGGTTCCAGGTTCAATTCCACTGTGTGTTACCTTGGGCCCCTGCACTGACCAAAGTGTTGTGAGTGGATTTGGTGGATGGAAATTGAATGAAGCCTATTATATATATATATATATATATGTGTGTGTGTTTGTGTGTGTGTGTGTATGTTTGTGTGTCTGTCCACCCACCATCGCTTGACAATATTCCCATAACATAGCAGTTCGGCAAAACACACTGATAGAATAAGCTATAGGCTTACAAAGAATAAGTCCTGGAGTTGATTTGTTTGCCGAAAGGCGGTGCTCCAGCATGTCAAATGACTAAAACAAATAAAAGAATAGAATATATATCCATATATATACACATACGTATATACATGTATATACATATATATATACATACATATTTATGTATATATATACAAATATATATATATACACACATACATATATACAAATATATATGTAAATGGTAAATCTCCCAAAAAATGAAGAACAAACACAACAAGAAAGAAACAACAAGATGATGTGGTACATGCAAAGTATTAGCAGATGCTCAGGGAAGGTAAGAAAGGTAGTTTTATGTTTCAAGCAAAGCTCTTTGTCAGGAACAGGAGCTGGAGGAGAGTCCAAGAGAAAAGGAAGACGGAGGAAAAAAAATCGCCAACAATCCACATGTGGTTGGGGTGGGAGAACAGCTTCATGCTAGGGAACGAGATGATTACTATGAGAGGTGGGGGCAGAGAGGGTTCCCTTGAGGGGTCCATCTTATCTTTTCCTGTGGCATTCTAAACAAGTCTGTAGTTTCAAAGTTATCCCTATTGAATGTGGTGAAGTTATGGCTTGTCCTGAAAATGTCCCCTGATTCTCGAGCCATGCACCCAGTCAAATAACATTCCTCTAAAAATCCTTTGGTGGAGCCCCATTTTGGCCATCTGTATTCACAGTTGTACTCCTTTCTTCTGGTTGCCACGGGGTTGCGAGATAAATTTGTTAATCACCACAGCTCCATTTCTGCCAATTGCAAAATATCTTGTGGAATTTATTTACCCTGTCTTTCTCTTTCCTTTCAGATTAT